>NW_027070253.1:0-96524 GCF_002906115.3 Quercus suber
CCCCCCTCCTCATTATCAGAGACCTCTTCTGCTTATATAGCACCCTCTCCCATCATCTTCATCGTCTACCTGTTCTTCATCTAAGCATCTACTTGAGTGCATGTCCCATCAGGTGTTCTCTTTACCCCTCCGTGAGTGGTAGTAGCTGAGATTACACTGTTCAGGGGTCTTCTCCACATTAATGCGGCCAGAAAAGTAGATGCAGTGCATTTAATGCGGTGATGGCAGATTTCCTTCAGATATTTTCTCGTTCTAACCATCCCCAGACATGCCCAGTGCTTATCTTTGTCGTTGGGATTGCCTGAGAGTCCATTTGGATCTTCTATTTGTTGGCTGGGTCGAGACTATTTGCGTCCGAGGAGTGTCAACTCTTCGGACAAAAGGTGACCTCTTCGGATGCTACTCTTCCATTACTTCTGGGTTGGCTGCGTTCAGATGAATTTTACCCCGACCCGCTATTATTCTTTGGACGTACAGTACTCCTCAAGACAGGGCCCCCAGCCCAATAGGTATGTCTGGGCTTTTACCCCCCACAAAATGTATTAGAACTTCAATTTGTAATGTGTTGGATAACCATGATCAAAACTTAGAGTCTAGATTTAGGCTGCTCAACGTGTGTTTATTTGTAAAGTTGGAATCAAGTGACTGCAGGATTTATTGGACTAAATCTGTAAGACTTGATCAATAGAAAATTAGACTTAATCGATCGAATCTCGTGTAGATTATTTTTTCTGCAAAATTTTCAACTTAGCCCAAGCCCGATTTGCCGTATAGAGTTTTATGTTTTACTCCAAGTATGAAAGGAAAAACCCTAACTACGTTTTAGAGGTCTTTAATGTGTTGTGTGTTGAATCTCTGTGAAATCTAGAGGTGTTTACCTTCATACACACTTAGGATTTTCAAGACTTTTCAGAGAAAGAAGAGTGTGCCTTTTTTGTATCTAGGATTTTGTACCCAAAAAGCTCTCTCATGTCTTCTACCGGTGTTATTCCTTGAAGCATCTCAAGATCTGATATTGTAAAAGTTGCTGCCTTCTTTACTCATCAAAGGTGCTGATGATCTAAACTTTCAAGGGTGTCTTGGAGTCACAGACAGGAGAGTTTGTGTTTTTCATCGCAAGTGTGAGTGTTTGTGTTGCAAAGGCCTTGGAAAGAAATAGTTCTTGGACTTGGAGCTGTCACGTGGTCGTGGTAATAAGTTTTTTACATGAGGTAGCAATAGAATGTTAGTGGTCTAAGTTCTATTGTAAAAACTCCAATTCTTTCATAGTGGATCTATTTTACCTTGAGAATAGTTAGGTTAAATCCTCTCCAAGTATTTTACTGGTTTGGTTTTCCTGGATTATCATATTGTGTATTCTTTATATTTCTGCATTACTTACATGATATGATTTGATTGTGTTAACCTAGATTTGAATAATTTATTTAAGTAATCACTTAGCTAAATAATTAGGTTAAACAACTTGTGTTTTAAGGGGTCTAAAAATGTACCAATAGTATTTATTTTTTTAACAATTAAATGGAATGACCAAGTGAAGAGTTGAGAGGATATGAGTATAACCCTTCTTTGTTCAAAGGAAAGACCAAAGGAATGGATGACCAATAATTCATTATCAGTGTAGTGTTTTTTTTTTTTTGGGAAGAACTTATCAGTGTAGTGTACTATCCCTTCTTAATGCAACTGCTGAATACACAATTATATAGTTCATGAAAATGCCAAATTGCCAATGCAAATGAAAGATTTACAGTATATGTTGATAAGTTCCTTTAATTCGGTGACTTGCTAGATCGATACGTATCTTGCCTTTTTCTTTTTTTCTTTTTTCTTTTTTTTTTTCTTTTTTTTTTTTTTTTTTTTAGACCATGAAATTTTATAATATTTAAAATAATTTAAAAAAAAAACACACACACACACACGAAAGAAAGCAATGATCATATTTACCTAGGAATAAAACACACAAGTTGCAGTCGGAACGCAATTTATCAAATTTGAAATGAAACCCAAAGCTTCACAAGGTAGATGCTCATCAAACTTAATCTAAAAAAGAAATAGGATTTTGCAAAATATAGATACAAAACAGAACCAAAAAAAAAATACAAACAAAAAGCTTGAAAAAAGATACATAGGAAAAAAAAAACACCAGATTTTAATTGAACAAAATTAAATTAGGCAAGTTTCAACTGGGAAAAAAAATTCGAAGCCATCTCCAGCAATTTAGGGAAGTCCAAAATTTCAACTCTCTCTCTGATAGCCAAATTGATAGCTGCATTTTGAACTCATAAAATCAAGTTCTAACCTTGACTTGTTGATAGCCAATGTGTAAGAACATTCAAATTAGTCTCCTTAAACTAGTTTGAGGTTAAAAATTTGGCTAAAAACAATAAAAAACCTCACGCATCAAACTCCACCAACTAGCCCAAAAAATTTTAAGAGGAACAATATTCGTTATTTGTGGTGAGATGCTACTCCTCGCCAATGCTAAAGAAATCATTTTTTTATTCTTTTCTCTCTCATCCTTTCCAAAATCAGGCCTCAAAGCCCAATTCTTTTAAAACCCCAAAAGCTAATACCAATAACTTATTTTTAACTACCAACGACCAAAAATTAAGACTTTACCAAAATAAAGGACTGTCTCCGGATAAGCGTTGTAGTGTGTCTAATACCTTTCTCACACGTAACTAGACTCCTGAACTCAAGAATCAAGATTTTTTACCATCTGTATTAGATTAACAAAAATGGCCTTTTTTTTTCTTAGCCTAGAATTGGTATAAAATCAAATAGAATCAAGTGACCAATCATATCTTAGAAAAAACCCAATGATTGGTATCAACTTCACTACCTTTGGTAATAATAAATTAAAAATGACTCAATTCAGTCACACATCAAAGATTACCCATTTTTCACCCTCTTTCACAGCACCCAAGCCCGTGCCATAAGAAGGAACCGCCCCCTTCAAGGGAGGCGGGAGGCATGCACATTGCCACTATGGGTTGTCCACCACCACGAGACATTAACACCGGGTAGATGTGGGTTTTGGACCATTTAATATTAAAATTTTGAATAGATTTTAAAATAATATTTAAATGAAAGAGTGTTATAGTATTGAGACTAATGTATTTGTATAAAAACAAAGGATAGTTAAACTTTAAAAAAAAAAAAAATGGAGTTTTGTAGATTAGTTTTATATTTGAGAAGAATAACGTAAATGCTTTTAGTTTCTTAAAATTTTCCTAATAAAACTCGATTTTATTAAACTTGAGTTTCATGCAAGAAATTAAATAATATATAGAGTAGTGTTAAAAGTACTACAAGTTTTAGTATATTTGTCTTACAAATAAATGTGTCACAAATTATAAAAAGAAAATTAAAAATTCAATTATGTGTTTGTTGAAACCCACTAATCATATTAATTGCCACATCATTGTAAGTTTCATACAGTAAAACTTGTAATGTCTTTAGCATTTTCCTAATAAATATAGAGAACTCGACTTGTAAAACGAGTTATCAAGAATAACTTATCAAATTCTAACATTTCAGACCAAATTTCGCTAGTTGATCAAATTACTACTCTCTCCCCCTCTCTCACTCTTGTTTTCTTTCACTGTCAAAATCCTTCTCTCTTCCAATTGTCTCTCAACTCTCTCTTCTCTCTCTCTCCTAGTCGATTCTTCTCACAAAATTGTTTTTGTTTGGAAACCCATCGGCGACTGTGTCCTTGCCCACATGGGCAAAAATATCACCGATGTCCTTCATCTTATTGGTGAATAAAAGTCAGTTCTTTGATTTTACTTAGTAATTTTGATTTTTGTTTGGTTTATCAATTTGGGAATTATGTTTAGTTTGGAGATTATTTGATTGTGAGGTTCATTGATTTGGAACTAAGATTTTTTTTTTTTTTTTAATGGTGTTATTTGGTTATGAGTGGTTACATTTTTTTTTTTTTTTTGGGATAAAAGAGGCATTGTTCGGTTTGTTGAGGAAATTTGAGGATGACTGTCAATGTTTTAAGGTTTATGAAAGTATAATTTCATAATTTTGGTTTATTGAGCATAGTTTCATCGATAGAATACTGAGAATGAATTTCTTTATGTTTGGATGCCATGGATTTTGGCATGAATACTCACCTGATTGAGCAAGAATCAAGGACCCAGTACTGTGGCCTTGATACTAGCTCAAATTAAGGAAATTTTCCCTGTACAATGACAAGTCTCAGTGCTATATAATATATATTCACTTATTTAGAACCGTCACAATGTAAATCATACGCAAAAATTGCACAGTCGATACATATAAAGTTTATTTCAAGCTCCCTCTTTCTCTCTTTTTCTTTATGTTTATCATCAAGACTTCAATAATAGCTACTTTGAAAAGAGATTAGATCAATTGTGAGACTTAAAGTTTCACTCACTCAGCTCAATCTATAGCAGTTCTATACCCTTTTTTTTTTTTTTTTTTTTTTTTTTTTGAATAAAGACGAATTCTAAACTTCTATATGGATAGACGGAGTGTTCAACTTCAAGACATTGCGATGTAAAATTAAGGCCAGCCCAGATGCAGCCATTTGATACATACGAGGCCATAATTTGGGCTAGTTTCGTAAGAGTTAAGATTAGAGAACGGGCTAAGTTTTCGGCCTTTTATTCACTAGGTTGATTCCAAACTAGTAAGTCTATCAACAAAATATTTTTCACATAGGCTCCGTTTGTTTCGGGTAAAAACCACTTCTAGAAAATGTTTTTTCGTAATTGCGGGTGTTTGAGTGCGCAAGGAAAATTGGGTCAAACGGAAAATCATTTCCGTTGACCGTAAAAATGCCTTATAATTACGGAAAATCATTTATGTTTGTATTTTACTTTCAAATTACTTCCGAAAAGAGAGAAAGAAGGACCTAGAGCTGTCCTCATCCTGTCCTCGTCCCCTTGCGCCGTCCTCCTCCCTTTGCGCTGTCCTCGTCCTCGTCCCATCGCCAGCGACCCACAAACCCAGAGCCTTCGACCTTCGACCAGACCCATCACGACGAACCCAAAGCCTTTGACCCGACCAGACCCATCGCCTTCTTCAACCCATCGCGACGAACCCAAAGCCTTCGACCCAAACCCAGACCCATCGCCTTCGACCTTCAACGCAGACCCATCGCCACGAACCCACGACCTTCGACCTTCGCCTTCGACCTTCGACCTTTGACTTCGCCGGAAACCCACGAACCGATCTCTCTCTGTGTGTGATTTTGATTTCTATGTGATTTTTTTATTTTTGTTGTTGTTGTGGTGGTGTTTTGGTGGTTTTCCTATTATGTGGTGGTGGGTTTTGTGTGGGTAGTGGTGGAAAATTGCATTTTCAGAATGTTACTAAACACATGAAAATATTTTCTAGAACAATTTTCATAATGCAACCAAACACTTGAAAATATTTTCTTTTCTCAAAAATAGCATTTTCAAAAGATAAATATTTTCTGAAAAATATTTTACGGGAACCAAACATAGCCATAGTCTTGTTTTTTTACACTTGATGATCTCAAGGGCAGTTTGAATCTGGAACGAATTAAGTAGGCCCAAGGGCCAACAGACCATTCCACAAGAGTGAGCTCAAATGATGGTTTACAAGATTAATTTTGAAGGGACCCAGTAAGAGCCCAGTCCGTGACCTTGAGGATTGGACAAAACCAACACACTGAGATCCGAGAAGTAAACGAAGCTGTTTTTATGTGCGTTGAAGGCAAAAATAGAAGTGACAAATTAACNAGCCAAGGTTTCATTCAGTAGCAGCCACACTAGCCTTAATTTCAATATCAATTAATGTACACAGCAAGAAGATGCTAATTAATAGGGCGTGTAGCCAACCATCAACCGCTGAGGTATTATACCCTTTGCTACTAAGTGGATTGGTTAAATGTTAGTACTTAGGTATTATTCCTTAAGTTCCCCTCTTAAGATTCTGTCATGTCGATTTTTTTCTCATAGAATAGAAGTGTATTTTTTAGTTAAGTAGTCACATGATTAAATCCTAAGAGGAGAACTTAAAAAACAGCATCTACGGTACTGTAATTAAGTTTTGTCTATCATACACCAACTCAACCTCCATATGTATTTAAGATTGTGCTTCCCTAGATATCTAGCTAACTACCCCATGTTGCGAAGCTTCCTCCAATGATAAACACGTCTTTGTGGTTGTAAAATGATAAGATTTTGTATATTAGTCGTTTTGCCCCTTTTATTTTGGGGCCTATGGTTTTGTGGAGTTGGAAGATCAGGTGGTGGCCTCATGCTTTAGCATAAAAAAAAATAGTATCAAATAGAGCAAGTACGGGTAAGTAATGATTAAAATAACCTTAAAATCAGATTTAGTTAGGATGGTGATGCTACGCATGCAGCTATGTCAACCTCAAATGACACCTATCTTGATTTAGCACAAATCAATGTTAAGAATACCATTTTTTTTTTCATATCTTATTACGTTGGTAAGTTATAATCAGAGTAATATCATTTTTATATAACTTTTAATTAATATCACTTTTCATCATTCATTGATCGCAATAAATCATCACTACAAATGAAATTTTTGAAGTGATATTATGGTTACTACAAATTTTACCATTTAATTCTTATAAATTGATGTGTCAACTTTTAAAACATTGCAAATAGTAATTAAGAAATTTATTTATTACAATTTTTAAGTAGCACTTATCACATTCAATATGTTACTTTAGTTTGTAAATCTTTTATAATAAATTTGACATTAGCATTTTAACATTTTCTTTAAAAAAATTATACTCTTAAGACTTTTTTTATTTTTGGGGGGCTGAATTGTATCCTTAAACATATCATTTTAAACAAAAGTCTCCCCTAAAAGTTTTTAGGTGGTGCTGATTGCCCAGTCAATCAAACATATGATAGTCGACCAAACCCACTACACTGTAGTCCACCAAACCTACTACACCTTTTGAAAGTTTTGCATGGTGGAATATCAGAGCTTGCATGGATATATAAATAAATACCCTTTCCGTTTCCCTTTACAGTGCACACATTCAACTCAAACTCAAAACCCCTTCAAAATTTTCGAATTTTAGCACCAAGCTAGTTTCTAAGCAAAAATGAACTCAGGTGCTATTGTGATTGGTGAAGGTAAGATTTCTAAGCAAAGGGTTGGCATGAATAGAGGGGTGTCCATCCTAGATTTCATTCTTAGGCTAGTTGCAGTTCTGGGTACCCTAGGAAGTGCTATAGCCATGGGAACAACTAATGAAACACTTCCTTTTGTTACCCGGTTCACTCGGTTCAGGGCTGAGTTTAAAGATCTTCCAACGCTTACGTAGGTCTTGTCTTCCTAACCATCAAGTACTTTTTATTTGTGACAATATGCTTGCTATTTTATAGGGTAAATTGCATTTTTGGTTCTCAAAATATAGGTCGGTTTGATTTTGATCCTTTAATTTTAAAAAGTTCTAACTCAGTCTCATCTATTCTGGAACAGTTGACACATTGTGAAATTTGAGGGATCAAAATCGAACAAACCCCATATTTTAGAGACTAAAATTACAATTTATCATCTATATTAATATTAATATTTCATGGTATATTAACTGTGTCTATTGGAACAGGTTTTTTGTGATTGCGAATTCCATTGTAAGTGCTTATCTGGTTCTTTCTCTCTCCCTTTCTATCTTCCACATCCTGAGCAGCAGTGCGCAAAGAAGTAGAATTCCCTTGATTTTCTTTGATACGGTAAGTTCTTCGAGATTCTATACAATATTCACATGGCTAAGTAATAATTTGGCAATCACAAAATGCCTAGAAGAAGCTTAATTCCAAGGAAATATGTACTGCTCTTAGTCCTAAATTGTTAGTGATCAAGAAAAATTAAAAATGTAATTTTTTAGTCACCATTGAGATAGTATCTCGGAAGCACTTTAGAGGAATATGACAATTATATGGTTCCATTTTGGAACATCACATGTTACTTCATAAAATACTCTCCTTGTGTATTTTGGAAGTACTTTTCTGTCAAAAGGAAGATGTATCAATATCTTTGAAATTGATAAGTTCTCTTATGGGATATTTTCACCCTTGTGTAGGTAATGCTAGCACTTTTAACCGCTGGAGCATCTGCAGCAGCAGCTATTGTATACTTAGCACACAAGGGGAATTCAAAGACAAATTGGTTTGCCATTTGCCAACAGTTCAACTCCTTCTGCCAGCGCACTTCTGGCTCTTTGATCGGATCCTTTGGAGCCGTAGTTGTGTTTATACTGCTAATCCTGTTATCCGCCATGGCCCTCTCCCGACGTTGATAGATGATCATACATTTCAATAATGCAATTATGCTCAATGCGTGGATGTATTTCTTAGTTTGTCGAGTGCAAGAGTGACTGGCGTCTCTTATGTTTTATGTTTCTTCTTTGTTAAATGTGACAACGTTTCTAGTGTACGACTATATATTCTTTCAGGAGTGTAATGGAAGTGAATATTTTATTATGATTTATATTTGCAGTTTAATTCATATAACTCAAATTAAGTAATTGATTCATACGCTCCTCATGGGAATGGTTTTTTATTTTTTTTGCTAAATCATGGGAATGGTTAGCAGTTACACAGAATATCCAAGTTAGACATATCAAAAGCCATTGCAAAAAATTCACCATCCTGGCAAATCTATGAAATAAAGATGCATGTAGATAAAAGAGCCATGGCAATCAATTTAAAAAATACAAAGTAGAAACCTGATTTTATTAACAAGTTAAAAGTGATTCAATATTTATTATCTAATTTTGTAGTGAGTCTTATTTGCAATAAATCTCATTGTTGGACCACAATTCCGAGGAATCAAATCTCACTGGTGCTATATTGTTTAAGTACTAGGATGAGAGACAGTTAGATTCCTCGGACCTGTGGTCCAAGAATTAAAGGCAAGTGTGATCTTCCTCCAAAAAAAAAAAAAAAAGATGGCATGTGCAATCTTTCAATATCTGAATATTTAAATGCACCTAAGGTTAGCTGGTTTAATAGGGCAGTTCAACAAATCACTCTTATTGAAAAGGGAAACAACTATTCTATCATTAGAGAAATATTGTATGGTAAAAATTCTGATCCCCAGAAGAGTCATCAAACCATCAAAAACAAATGCTTCTTTCTTATATATATATATATATATATATATATATCATATCTAAAAGTTGAAGTCTTGCATATATTATTGTTACACTCCAATTAAGCCACATCATTTCAGTCCATTTCGGTCATATATCATATATATCATATCTAAAAGTTGAAGTTTAGCATTTATTATTATTACACTCCTGTTGAGTCACATCATTTCGGTCTATTTTGGTTCATTCAGTGTACTTTGATCCATTTAGGTGCAACTTTGATATTTTTGGTCCACTTCAATCCATTCAGTCCACTTCTGATATGCCTTTGGAAGAGAAAATCCAACCCAACGCCACTGTCCATATGAAAAAACTGGCCTTTGTTGGCATTGTTGTTTTCCACACTTTTCCAAGGGAAAGACATAAGAAGATGGTAGCAAGACTTTATAGTAAGATCGAACTTCAAAAACCCCATGAGACATTGAGAAGAAGGTTTCCAACACAATTTATCCACGCCATCTCCCCTCCGTACTCCAGAATTAAGTAAATCCAAGAAAAAAATGACTGATTCTAGCTCTGTCTTGCACCAGTCTAGTGAAATTGATATTCCAACGGTAGCCTTCTGCTGAGAAAGATACTAACGCCGCCACATAAGCATCCTTATTCTGTGCAATATCATCCTTATAACCAACAGACAACAGTCCAGTTTGGTTCCAAAATAGCTAATTTTAGAGACCTTGTACCTCTTTCCTGGTATATATACACATCCACACATATATACATACATACGTGTGTGAAGCATCCTTATTCTGTGCAATATCATCCTTACAACCAACAGTCCAGTTTGGTTCCAAAATAGCTAATTTAGAGACCTTGTACCTCTTTCCTGGTATATATACACATCCACACATACATACATACATACATGTGTGTGTGTGTGTGTGTGTGTGTGTGTGTAACACAGTAAAAGCTTTTGATCCTAAGCCGAGTCATGACCAAACCATCAAAAACAAATGCCTCCCATTTATGTATCTTGGACCTTGGTATAACCACCAGTTCATTTTGGTTCCAGAAAAACTCAATGGACACCTTAAGGATAAATAAAATGTAATTAAGAAATGCACTTAAAACATCAGAAGCCCACCCAATGGGACATGATATGTTCTGCAGCTTCTGTCATCTGGCTTTGTTACTGTAAGTACACAACTAAGTCGTAAAAATTGAGGGTATGAACAACGCTAAGTATCCATCCATATCATTCTAATTGTGATTCCATTATCAATATGCAATGTCATTACAGCACTTTAACTATTTTCGGGGTATAAGAAGACATGGATAGCAGCCTCTCTCGAAGCAGTCCCCTCACTAGCAATGCATATAATGGCATCACATAATATGTAAAATGAAGCCTTCTTTTGACCAATTTCGAATTGTACATAATGTGTTAACAGAGACATGTATTGGAACTTTGTTATACTGCTGAGCGGGAAAGGTGAATAAGAATAATCAGTATGAAAATTCTACTAGTCTTTAAGAAATAGGACTTATTGATCCCTGAAACAATGGTAAATACGAAAGTAATAGTCCAAGCTCAAACAACTTAGCTTGTAAGTAGTGGTATAAAGAAGTGTCCAATATATTTTAACTAAATCACCAGATTGATTATCATCCTTGCTCCACTTATGTAATTATGTTAACTTCTATCTGACAACAGGATCTTCACATCCTTGTTCTGTTGGTTATGCTAGTTTTAGATTATTCATTCATTTGAAAGATTATTAATAATTACATCATGCCAACCTCATCTATTCTGAGTTTTGGCCATGGTAAAAATATCTGTGTATTTATTACTATGCAGGCAGACAGTCACAACTAAGGCACAAGTTTACATCTACACCATGAGATCAAAAATTGGATCTATTGAAGCACCCAATTTTAGAGCGGAAACCAGCTAATAATTCTCAGTAACCAGTCCAAAACTTTCTTGTTCGTCAAATCGTTAATGTACAAATCAGATTACAAAAGTAGCTCCAAGGTAGTTTTGTCAAATAGATTTAGAAAAAGAAAAATTATGGTGCATGCATTGTTTTTTGATTATTTCTGAACAATAAAATTAAGGATAACAAGATAGCTGACAGAATTTTCTTTTACCTATTTGTGGCTCAAGATATATGGTTTCTTGAATTCAACTTAGGTTTGGATTTGGAATCAAATAAAAACCGCATGAGAGCTCTGTCATCTGCTTCAACTAGGCTACAGCCAGGCTCTTTCCTCACCCCACTGTCATCCATCAACTTCCTCACCTTCTCAACCCCATCCCATTCGCCTCGTGAAGCATACATGTTAGATAGAAGTACATAATCCCCACTCTGGTCCCTCCTCATTTCAAGTAGCTTCTCATTTGCACGTCTTGCCAACTCAACATTTCCATGAACTATGCATGCCCCAAGCAGAGTCCTCCAGACAATAGCATTGGGTTCAATCTCCATGGAGTCCATGAACTCAAATGCTTCATTTAATCTCCCAGCTCGCCCTAGCAGGTCAACCATACACCCACAGTGCTTTATGTTTGGCTCAATATTATACTCATTTCTCATAATATTAAAATACCCGCGCCCCTCTTCAACTTTGCCAGCATGACTGCAAGCAACTAAGACTCCAACAAAAGTTATCTCATTTGGCCTGACTTTCAACCTGCGCATCTCCATAAACAGATTGATTGATTCCTCAGCATGGCCATGGAAAGCCAAACCTCCTATTACTGAATTCCAAGTCGACACATCTCTATCTCTCATCCCATGGAACACTTCAAGTGCTTTCTCAATATTCCCACACTTGGCATACATATCTATAAGTGCATTCCCAAGTAGAATGCTCAAATCTCCTGAACACAATTCCAAAATGTTGCAGTGTATCTTCAGCCCAACATCTAAATCTCCCAAATCTGCACAAGCAGACAACAGACTCAACATGGTCACCTCGTCCGGCCTCTCTCCCGCATGTCTCATCTCCTCAAACATCTCCAATGCCTGCTCATGTGACCCACAAAGTACATACCCTGCAATCATTGCATTCCAAGTCACAACATCCCTCTTTGGAACCTCTTCAAAGAGTTTCCTCGCACTCTCCATCTCCCCTTGCTTCACATACCCTGTTATCATCACATTCCAAGACACCAAATCTTTAACTGGCATTTCATCAAAAAGTTGCCTCGCAACACCCAACTCCCCTCGCCTTGCATACCCGGCTGTCAAAGCTGACCAAGGAACAACATCCCTCATTGCCGACCCATCAAAAAGTGCTCTAGCAACGCTCAAATCCCCACAATTAGCATGAAAGTAGATAAGGGTATTCCTCAAAAACTTATTCGATTCAAAGCCATACCTCACCACTTTCCCATGAATTCCAAATCCCATCTTGACCCAGGAAAGCTTAGTGCAGGCCTTGAGTACAAACGGGAAAGTGAAGTTATCGGGCTTCACGTACCGATTCTCCATCTGGGTATAGAGAAAAATCGCGTTTAAAGGGTTGGAGCTCTGAGCTGAGCCTCTAATCATAGTGTTCCACATGAAAGTGTCCGGTTCGGTAATATGAACGAACACTTGGTGCGCGTAGTGAATGGCGCCTGAAACGGAAATGGCAGTGGCGAAAATGAGTTCTCTGAGAGCAGAGTGGTTGGAATTGAAGCCTTTGACGAGCATGGAAGCGTGGACTTGTTTCAGAGCTCGAAGATTGGTGCAGTTTTGCCAGAGGCTTGACCGTTGGGGACGGTTGGCGCTCCGGTCGTTTGTTCTCTTTCGGATCATTACACATAGTACTTCTGTTTAAATGTTCCATGCTACGTTTGTCGTTTTAATTAGACGGTATTATAATGTTCCTTTTTTTTTTAATGACAATTTTTTCTTTTCGGATTCTTTTCTACTATGTTTGATAGTTTAAGCAGAATAGAAATAGATAAATCATAAAATAATGAAATATGACACCATTTTTCTCTAGTGTTTAGGAGATTATAAAAATGAATGAATGAAGATGAAAGAATTATATAGTTTTAATATTATACTATTCAAATTTTATTTGCTTTTGTATTCAAATAGGGATGAAAATAGATTCTCAAAAAAAAAAATATATATATATAGGGATGAAAATAACATATTTTAGCTGAAATTAAATGAAATATATATTTCTCTTTGTTAGGGTTGTGAACCAATTCCAACTTAACAAAACTGATCTAACCTAGTTTGATGTGCTATTTTTTGTGAGTTGGTGGTTTAGGTTGCAATGAAAAAAAAATAACATTAGTTGGGTCAGGTTAGAGTTGATGAATTTTTCACCATAACTTGACGTAACAATTTAAAATATATGTTCTGCATCTAAACTCTCTATCTATCCATAAATTTTTTTTTTATCCAAAACACGTCTACTTCCAAGAGAGAGAGAGAGAGAGAGAGAGAGAGAGAGAGAGAGAGAGAGAGAGAGTCTCTCTCTCTCTCTCTCTCAAAATCTTCTATGTAAAATCTCCATTTACCTAATCTTTGTTATATTTTTTATTTTCAATGTTTTTTTTCTTTCTATTTTGAACAACCAAACTGTGGTTGCAAAAACTGTGGGAAAAAACATTATAATTAGGATTTTCTTTCTGTTTGTGTGAATTTTTTTTTTTTTTTTTAACCTTTTGGTATTGACTTCATTTCAAGTGTGATTTCAAATATATCAACCCAAATAGAAATTTATATTTCTTTTGTTTTGTTTTGCCTTTTGTTTGGTGTTGAAAAAACAAAGGCATTCAAATTAAGTTTCTATAAATATTATGGTGTTTTTAATAGATAATATCAAGGAATTGTGTATTTCCAAAATAAAATTATAATTTATTTATATATTCAACCTAACTTGATGACCTAATTTAATCCAATCTAACTCATGCACACCCTTCCTCCTATTCTTAGTAATTTCATTCCTTCTTATTAAAATCCGAAGTAGCAAATGGATGTAATATTCTTACAAGATCCCTTTCAATTCCTTCCATTTTATTCATTTCTCCCTCTTCCAAGTGAAAATGAAAAGGGTAAAACCGCAAAAAAAAAAATTAATAGATGTAGCAATCCTAATTGAGCCTGAGGATTCCATTAAGACAAATTCACAAAGTGTGAGATTCAAAAAGGAAATCCACATGTGTATAATATTTCATGTTCTGTCTTTCATAAAAATAAAAATAAAAAACAAAAACAATTATAATTTACTCCCTTAAAATGATTTTTTTTTTTTTTCAATTCTAATAAAGCAATGGCGTATTAGAAAAATTAGTAAATTAAGGATTTTCTTTTTTCAGTCTTAAAAGTCAAAGTTAGACAATATTTTAAAACAATTAAAATAGATTGGCCAATAATATGAGAAGAAGAGAGTATTAGGTTATTCCTTCTTCTTGGGTAGCTAATATTACATTTTATTTTAAATTATTTTTAAGAGATTTAAATTTAAATTTGACTCTCTTTTTTTCCTGGTTGCATTTTTTTTTATATTAAGTGTGCATTTGGATTAAACTGAAAAATTAAAATTATTTCACTATTCAATTTATTTTTGTTACTATTCATGGCCCCACTATACTTTTTGGCACTATTTATGGGTCTTATTATACTATTTCAACTAACTTTTACCTTTATTTACAGTACTTTCAGCAATAATTTTTAAGTTTCAACAAAATAAGCGGTATCCAAACACACCCTAAAAATTTGAAGTTATTACATGTAGAGATAATAGGCCCAAGAGCCCATATTTATGTATATATTGGGTCAGGGGCCTAATCGAGGACGTTAAACAATCCAAGACAGGTAAGCTCTTTCATAGGGATCCGTGTTAGTAAGTAAAGAAGAGAAATTTGATTAAAGTCTTCCAAAAGGGTGGTCTGAGAAAGAATCTCTCCTCGGCTAAGCAAAACCGAGGTCAGATGATGTGGTCTGCCATCAAAAGTAACATTCTAGATCATTCCATGAATAAGGATAAGTATTAGGAAGAAACAGGACAAAAGATAGTCATGAAATATCTTAAGGGAAAGTTGCTACCACCGCATTAAATACTCTGCAGCTAACTCTCTACCTGCATTGATGAGGAAGTGATACTTGAATAATAACTTTCAACCTTATAGCTACTACCTAAAGACTTTAGGAAGGTATTGATGAGACAATGATTAACACCAATAATTTGATTTGCACGTGAAAGATGGAGATAAAAGGTAAAAATAGTATAAAATGGAAGGGATACTCTAAGAAGAGGGATCGAGAAATTAAGAGAAAAACACTGTAGCAATCAAGAACTGAATTTGTAATCAAACTTAAGAGAAATATATAAGAACTAATCTCCTCGGATTGTACCGAGGACAATTTTCTTTAGATTAAATCAGTCTATTTTTCTTTTCTTGTCATCTAAATCCACTTTACTTGTTGTCTAACTCATTAAAATCCAGATTTCTAATCCACTCTCTACAAATTCATTGTATTTGACTTTTTGGGCCTAAGTTCATCCATAATTTAGGCTAGGGACCCAAATTGCGTCCTTACATTACATAAGTTCAAACTTCAAACACTCATAATTACGTGGGATCTACATAGAAAATTTTATAAAAACAATGATTACTTAATACTAATTGGATATTTAAAAAGAAAAAAAAAAGAAAAAAGAAAAAAAAAAAAGACTACTGGATATTGTCCTCCAACCTTTGTGTAGGTTTTTACTTTTTATAACCATTCATTATCAAAGAAAGAAGTTATTGGCAAGTGATTGGGACAACTCAAACCTATCAATCTTGATTAATACTACTCTTTAATAACTATTATCTTCCTTTTTGGGATTAGTGAATAGCAAGAAATTGAACTATAAATATTACTTGATGGTTGGGCTTAGACATGTATGAGAGGAGCACTCATGTCCAAAATACCACATAATGGTTCTTATCCCACCCATATAAAACAATTAATCCATATGTCCCTTAATAAACGAAATATTTGGTATTAAAGGTGGCTTGATTTTTTAGAAAAATATTATTTGTTTTTATTTAAATAAAGTTAATACAAGTTTTTGATAATATAAGAAAACTCTGCTTTTGAAATGTTTCATATATTAGATAGGAAAAAAAAAATGTTATTGAGTATTACAATTTACAATGTTAGAATCATTTCAAGATTGATCAAACCGTTTAGGACTTTAGATATGCATTCCTAATTTTTCATGACCGTAGTTGTACGTACTTTTCAAAATAACTAGTACTCCTACAATTAGTTTTTTATACCAACATGAAGAATAACATAAAATTACGTATCGAAATATAGGGGGATGTTTTTATGTTTTCAATAATTGAACAACTTCTCAAAAAAAAAAAAAAAAAAAAAAAAAAAAAAAAAAATGTTATGTGTTATACTATGAGATTTTTTTTTTTTTTTTTTTATAATTGTCATGTTAAACACTTGGATATATTATTTAATTTTTTCAAAAAATTGATTTGATTTGATGGGATAAATTTAGTTGTAACTTCAAGTATATTTTTATTAATGAAATAGGTTTCATTAAAAAAATTGTACTAGTTGTAGGGTAAATTAATAAAAAGTAGAGTTTTACGGAGTGGGGCGGGGCTTCACGAGTCCCCAAGGGGCAGAGATGGGGTGAGAAAGTATTCCCTATCATGCGGAGCGGGGCGGGGATGGGGTAAGATAAAACCATGCGGGACGGGGACGAAGATCCCATCCTTCGGCCTCACCCCGCCCCATTACCATCCCTACTAGGGACCCAAATTGCGTCCTTACATTACATAAGTTCAAACTTCAAATACTCATAATTACGGGGGATCTACATAGAAAATTTTATAAAAACAATGATTACTTAATACTAATTGGATATTTTTAACAAAAAAGGAAAAAAGAATAAAAAGAAAGATTACTGGATATTGTCCTCCAACCTTTGTGTAGGTTTTTACTTTTTATAACCATTCGGTATCAAAGAAAGAAAGTTGTTGGCAAGTGATTGGGACAACTCAAACCTATCAATCTTGATTAATACTACTCTTTAATAATTATTATCTTCCTTTTTGGGATTAGTGAATAGCAAGAAATTGAACTACAAATATTACTTGATGGTTGGGCTTAGACATGTATGAGAGGAGCTCTCATGTCCAAAATACCACATAATGGTTCTTATCCCACCCATATAAAACAATTAATCCATATGTCCCTTAATAAACGAAATATTTGGTATTAAAGGTGGCTTGATTTTTCAGAAAAATATTATTTGTTTTTATTTAAATAAAGTTAATACAAGAAGTTTTTGATAATATAAGAAAACTCTGCTTTTGAAATGTTTCATATATTAGATAGGAAAAAAAAAATGTTATTGAGTATTACAATTTACAATGTTAGAATCATTTCAAGATTGATCAAACCGTTTAGGACTTTAGATATGCATTCCTAATTTTTCATGACCGTAGTTGTACGTACTTTTCAAAATAACTAGTACTCCTGCAATTAGTTTTTTATACCAACATGAAGAATAACATAAAATTACGTATCAAAATATAGGGGGATGTTTTTATGTTTTCAATAATTGAACAACTTCTCAAAAAAAAAAAAAAAACTTTGAACAAAGAGACTTAGCTATCTGATTGACCCACGGGCAACAGATGAAACAGTGCAAACACCAGCAAATGTGGTGATTGGAATATCTTTGTAGGAGGCCACTAGTTCCGTGTTGGTGTTCGGATCCACTTGCAATGTTTCCCAGACTTTCTTCTTTGGGTTCAAGACATCATCAGAGCCTGGCTCACCATTGAATCCAGGAAATGTAACTCTTTTCTCCAACAGTAGCAGATTTAGGTGGATCAACCAATTCAACCTGAATTTTTTTTATTATTAAAAATCTCGTTAGCGTTCATGTTTGATGATCCAGACTTAAACAAGCAATGACAAAGCAAGGAATTTTTTTCAAAGTGAAACTTATTCAAAATCAACCATGGGCTTTAATGAGTATCATAAAACCATTTTCTAAAACAATCTTAACACCACGCAACAAATGATGTAGCCATTTTTGCACAAAAATGCTAACATGTTAAAATGTGTCGTTACCCACCATCCAACACCATCACAACAATCTCAACCAAAATTATATACTCGTGATCACTAAGCCATTTTTAAAAGCTATTAGATGATTAATATATGTGGTTGCTATCTTCAATATAGAGGGAATCAGCATCAGGATGCTTCTGAACACTCGTAATAAGGCCAACACAGATGTCAAGTCTTGTAATTGAAATTTCTGTCTCAGCATTGGCCTTAGCTTTGGATTCAGTTGCAGGTTTTAGTGTTTTACAGGCCGTTGCTTTTTTCCACTGCTATCTGTTCCATACAATGCCTCACCATATTAAGCAACTACTACTAACAAATTAGTAGTGCCTATGATTAATCAAGAAGTATAATGAGAGAGGTATGAAAAGACACACTAATCATAGTACTACTGTAATATCAACTTGTCAAGAAAATGTGGAAGCCACACTTATCATCAAAAACAAAATGGTTAGCATTTGAACAGAGAAGGCCTGTGAAGAACGTAATTATAGAAGAATAAAAAAAAAAAAAAAAAAAAAAAAAAAAAAAAAAAAAAACTTTGAACATAGAGACTTAGCTATCTGGTGTTCGGATCCACTTGCAATGTTTCCCAGACTTTCTTCTTTGGGTTCAAGACATCATCGGAGCCTGGCTCACCATTGAATCCAGGAAATGTAACTCTTTCTCCAACAGTAGCAGATTTAGGTGGATCAACCAATTCAACCTGAAATTTTTTTTAATTAAAAATCTCGTTAGCGTTCATGTTTGATAATCCAGACTTAAACAAGCAATGACAAAACAAGGAATTTTTTTCAAAGTGAAACTTATTCAAAATCAACCATGGGCTTTAATGAGTATCATAAAACCATTTTCTAAAACAATCTTAACACCACGCAACAAATGATGTAGCCATTTTTGCGACAAAAATGCTAACATGTTAAAATGTGTCATTACCCACCATCCAACACCATCACAACAATCTCAACCAAAATTATATACTCGTGATCACTAAGCCATTTTTAAAAGCTATTAGATGATTAATATATGTGGTTGCTATCTTCAATATAGAGGGAATCAGCATCAGGATGCTTCTGAACACTCGTAATAAGGCCAACACAGATGTCAAGTCTTGTAATTGAAATTTCTGTCTCAGCATGGGCCTTAGCTTTGGATTCAGTTGCAGGTTTTAGTGTTTTACAGGCCGTTGCTTTTTTCCACTGCTATCTGTTCCATACAATGCCTCACCATATTAAGCAACTACTACTAACAAATTAGTAGTGCCTATGATTAATCAAGAAGTATAATGAGAGAGGTATGAAAAGACACACTAATCATAGGTAATATCAACTTGTCAAGAAAATGTGGAAGCCACACTTATCATCAAAAACAAAATGGTTAGCATTTGAATAGAGAAGGCCTGTGAAGAACGTAATTATAGAAGAATAAAAGATAAAATGATTAGTGCTTTTATGAACTTATTGGTTGGAAATATAGCACATCAATGACACCACCATGCAATGTAGCAATTGATATGGCAAACACTAGAAGTGAGTAAATAAATATAATATCAATAAAATGCAACCTGAAACTTCTGTTTTCTTCAGTTTCTCAGCTATCTTCTCTGCTTCAGCTTCTGCCCTCACAATCCTATCAGCTTGGCTTCCTGCAAACTTCTCTCTGAAGAATTCTACTTCTTCATCTTTCTGAACATTTGCTTTCACTAAATTAGTAACCATGAGACAAAGCCCACAAAATCTCCATCACAATTCACAAAACAAAACATAGAAGTAGGAGAGTTATACCAATTCCTTAAACAATGGCACTGGTGTCCCAATTTTGTGACCAGCAGGTAGGATCTCCCAAGGTCGGCTTACCCTATCAAAATCTCCTTTTTCAAGCAAAGTTGGAGTATCAGGAGGCAAATTAAGCTGCTTAAGTACCTTCAACACAACCAACAATACAGATATTGTCAGCATGCACAACCATATTGGCTAACTCATGATAAAGAATACTAGCATTGCCCTAAGTGCCACAGAGAGATCAACTGGCAGGTTAAATTACCTCAAGTGAAAAAGATGGCATAAAAGGTTCTAACAAACATGTGAGAAGATATACTAGCCCAGCCGAAGTTCTTATGACAAGAGAGCAAGAAAGTTGATCATCATTGTAAAGCTTCCAGAATTTGCTTTCCTACATAGCAATCATGAGCAAAGTACGCATTAGGAGAGAGAAATTTTGTTTCATGGGCAGCCAAGGGCAATTTCCAACCAACATCCTCATAAAAGAACATATTAAACAAACATCCAAATCAGTACAAACAAAAATGTTCTAGACTTACTTGCAAATATCCATTCCCTTCACTAGAAATGCTCATTGCAATTTTCAGCCCTTGCTTTAGTTTAACCTATACAAAATGCAAATAAGAATATCATTATAATGCAAAAGCAATTAGCGAAAAAGGGGCAGCTTCTGGTTGCATGACAGTATACTAGCCAGTATTTCAATCACCTTTTCCATGGCTTCTACATATTGCTCCACATAGTCAACAATGCTACCAACCAATTTCCTAGTTGGTTCATGTTGCAATGGATCTTGGTCAGCATCTGAAGGCTGAGGAATAATGGAACCATATCCTCGACCTGTAAAAAGAAACTCAGTTATGCACTTGCAGTTTCTCTTCAAACCAGACAAGCCCATTATAATAAAAATGGCAAAACCATTTGGAATTTCATAAATATTAAAAGGTGGCATAATGTAAGATGGACTATTGGCACCATTTTTAACTCTCTAAAATATAAATGCCTTAAAAAAATAGGCTTTTTTTATAGGTAAAGTTACTAGAGATTGAACCCCAAACATTGAACCACCAAAAAGGTGGACATGCCACTAAGCCGGACGGCCTTTAGTTCACATATATGCAAAAGGCATTGAGAATGGTTCTAATTCGGTGAGGCACTAAATAAAATGTGTCACTTCTATAACTAGTGCTCTGTACTATAACAACAATCCAGAAATATTATAAGTATGTACACAATCAGGAGAATCAAATAAAAAACTAGCTGAACAACAAAACTTTAAGAAACTTAAGGTACACAGCCAACCAACCTGGAGGTTTAACAATGAAACTCAAAACTCGATTTATAAAGTTGCCCAAGTTATTTAGCAACTCGCTGTTTAATTTTGCTTGCAAGTCAGCCCATGTAAATAATGTGTCTGATACCTAGTTTACACAAACCCATTCATCAATCCAGAAAGCAATTAGTAGAACCCAGCATTAATTCTTATTAAAAAAAAGTAATAAATATATGCTGCTTACCTCAGGCCTATTAGTCAATAAGTAATATCGCCATACTTCTACTGGAATGTTTGTATCTTTTGCATCATTGCCAAAGACTCCAATACCTTTACTCTTAGAAAACTTTCCTACAGAAACCATCCAAATGAAAATTCATCTAGTTCAATATTTTCGAATGAGAAACATCATTGTTATGTAAAAGAGAAGGTAATTGATCAATCATCCATCTAGATGACTGATAAATTGACCACCATCGCACATCAGCTAAACTGCTACAAAATAGTTGGCTAATCTGTTTCATAATTCAAGTATTCAGTGACACTGATAGTCTTCATTAAAGTCCAATTTTCACTAGTTCCAAGAAGTGTAGATGGAAACATCACCTAAAACAAGAATATAGTAACAGTCAAAAAGGGTAGTGGGGAAGATAAAAAGCAGTCCCCACAACCAAGAGGTCCAAGCCAAACCATAAGTCTCCATGACAATGGTGGAAAAAAAGGACAACCAAACGTTTACTAAGCTCAAAACATCCACCACTACAACCAAAGGATTTTTTTAGACCCCAAAGGAGAGATTCGAAATCTAGTATATCATAATAGTCATTAGGAAACCATAAATCAATTAATACTCTTTTCATTCTTTGCCAAGAGCAAATTGGATGCTTACCTCGTCGCTTTCTATCAATTTGAATGTCTTCCCACCATTCTTCTGCTTCATTGTCTAATTTATTAGATGCAAGCCGCACCTTTTCTTCATCACAAATCTTCCAAAAATTAAAATACTCTTCCAAATCAAGAAGCCAGTCAATAAAATCCATCTTACACATATCTCCATCAAAGAATGGAATTTTCTTGTAGCTAGGAGTGCGTCTTTGAATATACCGAACATTGTTGTTGCAAGATGATTTCCTAGCAAGAAGGGTAGCAATCTTTTGCTGGATTTCACCCATAATTTTCTGACTCTTTTCATGAAATTGTTGCTCATCACGAGCCTCTTCACGAAACTTGAGGAACTCATCCCTAGTGAGGACTGGGTTGTTGACGTCGTCACCGTCGTCATTGTTGTGGTGGTCACCGTCTCGCCAATTAGCCATCAGACCAGGGTAAGTCAAGGCTCTGATACCAACTGATGTCGCGGAAGCCTGAAGAGAAAGCACACACGATGCTCTCTTGATAAAACAGAAACTAAACTGTTATTTCCTGGTAGTAAACCTCGAATCCATGAGGGGTTTCTCGAATCCACGAGAGGTTCCTTGAATTCACAAGGTGATAAACTGGAATCCACCAGAAAAAGAATTTGACAAAAAGTCTGTATTTTTATTAATCCAAAAACTGAATTGCTTTTGGAGGCTACAATGCGTTTAAATAGTAAAAACAAAACCTAGGGCAACTAGAAACCCTAAGGCGGCTACGAAAGCATATAAAACCCTAATTTGACTAAACAACATTAAAAACACCTAAAAACAAGGAAATAAATGCCCTAAACCTAAAATAACAAAAATTACATAAAAATGCCAAATATAAAAGATTACAGAAATTAATTAGAATATTTTGTCCTACATCATATTGTCAGCATGCACAACCATATTGGCTAACTCATGATAAAGAATACTAGCATTGCCCTAAGTGCCACAGAGAGATCAACTGGCAAGTTAAATTACCTCAAGTGAAAAAGATGGCATAAAAGGTTCTAACAAACATGTGAGAAGATATACTAGCCCAGCCGAAGTTCTTATGACAAGAGAGCAAGAAAGTTGATCATCATTGTAAAGCTTCCAGAATTTGCTTTCCTACATAGCAATCATGAGCAAAGTACGCATTAGGAGAGAGAAATTTTGTTTCATGGGCAGCCAAGGGCAATTTCCAACCAACATCCTCATAAAAGAACATATTAAACAAACGTCCAAATCAGTACAAACAAAAATGTTCTAGACTTACTTGCAAATATCCATTCCCTTCACTAGAAATGCTCATTGCAATTTTCAGCCCTTGCTTTAGTTTAACCTATACAAAATACAAATAAGAATGTCATTATAATGCAAAAGCAATTAGCGAAAGAGGGGCAGCTTCTGGTTGCATGACAGTATACTAGCCAGTATTTCAATCACCTTTTCAATGGCTCCTACATATTGCTCCACATAGTCAACAATGCTACCAACCAATTTCCTAGTTGGTTCATGTTGCAATGGATCTGGGTCAGCATCTGAAGGCTGAGGAATAATGGAACCATATCCTCGACCTGTAAAAAGAAACTCAGTTATGCACTTGCAGTTTCTCTTCATACCAGCCAAGCCCATTATAATAAAAATGGCAAAACCATTTGGAATTTCATAAATATTAAAAGGTGGCATAATGTAAGATGGACTATTGGCACCATTTTTAACTCTCTAAAATATAAATGCCTTACAAAAATAGCCTTTTTTTATAGGTAAAGTTACTAGAGATTGAACCCCAAACATTGAACCACCAAAAAGGTGGACATGCCACTAGGCCGGACGGCCTTTAGTTCACATATATGCAAAAGGCATTGAGAATGGTTCTAATTCGGTGAGGCACTAAATAAAATGTGTCACTTCTATAACTAGTGCTCTGTACTATAACAACAATCCAGAAATATTATAAGTATGTACACAATCAGGAGAATCAAATAAAAAACTAGCTGAACAACAAAACTTTAAGAAACTTAAGGTACACAGCCAACCAACCTGGAGGTTTAACAATGAAACTCAAAACTTGATTTATAAAGTTGCCCAAGTTATTTAGCAACTCACTGTTTAATTTTGCTTGCAAGTCAGCCCATGTAAATAATGTGTCTGATACCTAGTTTACACAAACCCATTCATCCAATTAGTAGAACCCAGCATTAATTCTTATTAAAAAAAAGTAATAAATATATGCTGCTTACCTCAGGCCTATTAGTCAGTAAGTAATATCGCCATACTTCTACTGGAATGTTTGTATCTTTTGCATCATTGCCAAAGACTCCAATACCTTTACTCTTAGAAAACTTTCCTACAGAAACCATCCAAATGAAAATTCATCTAGTTCAATATTTTCGAATGAGAAACATCATTGTTATGTAAAAGAGAAGGTAATTGATCAATCATCCATCTAGATGACTGATAAATTGACCACCATCGCGCATCAGCTAAACTGCTACAAAATAGTTGGCTAACCTGTTTCATAATTCAAGTATTCAGTGACACTGATAGTCTTCATTAAAGTCCAATTTTCACTAGTTCCAAGAAGTGTAGATGGAAACATCACCTAAAACAAGAATATAGTAACAGTCAAAAAGGGTAGTGGGGAAGATAAAAAGCAGTCCCCACAACCAAGAGGTCCAAGCCAAACCATAAGTCTCCATGACAATGGTGGAAAAAAAGGACAACCAAACGTTTACTAAGCTCAAAACATCCACCACTACAACCAAAGGATTTTTTTAGACCCCAAAGGAGAGATTCGAACTAACAAGAATATAGTAACAGTCAAAAAGGGTAGTGGGGAAGATAAAAAGCAGTCCCCACAACCAAGAGGTCCAAGCCAAACCATAAGTCTCCATGACAATGGTGGAAAAAAAGGACAACCAAACGTTTACTAAGCTCAAAACATCCACCACTACAACCAAAGGATTTTTTTAGACCCCAAAGGAGAGATTCGAACTAGTGACCCCTACTTCATGAGGGGAGACACAAGTTGCCACCTTATGTACAGTTCATAAGAAATAATAAATAAATAACCTAAATTCTGAAGCCAAAAATTTCATGAGCCTTGCATGCAGTATCTATGAGACCAATTAGGTGAACTAATAAAACTCCGCTGCTCCATGCTATTGAACTTGCATTTACATTGCCAATGACAAAACAACAGTTTTTATTTTAACCATTAGTACAATAACTTCACAAAGTCTCATCTCATTAGATTTGATTTAATACCAATTTAGATTCAAGTATCATGTCATCTAACTTAAGTCGATAGCAATCAATATTTGGAAAGTGTAGAGGATTTTAACAAAGAAAATTGGCCGTGTGGTTACACTAAAATTACAAGTCAACAAGCTACTAGCACAATGATACAAGATATAAATCCTCATAAGTGTGAGACAAGATTTAGACCTACCTATGACCCACAAGAAAACATACCAACTTAGTGACTGCCACAAGGTTCTAAAATTATATGCAATAACTGTTGTATATTATTGTTATCTAAAAGATACAATGGTTACTGTAAACTTTTAAAAATATTAAGATGCAATAACAAATTGTATGTTATTTACAAGATACAAAGACTACGTACATTTCTGGAAATATCTAACCAAAAAGACAAAAAGAAAAATTAGAAGTAGCCAGAAAAAACTGAAAACATGGAAAAGAATAACATAGATGAGTGGCCATAAGATGATTTCTTTAAAAAATAATTAACTTCAGTTTCTTAGCTGGGGGGGAAAACATTGATAAGCATATATCTGACCAAAAAAAAAAAAATCTAACATTCTACAAAAAAACAAAATCTAACATTCTAACTAATCTTAGTACTTTTGAGTTAGTATCTTGCCCTCTTCTTAGAGTTATTAGAAATTTTTTTTTTTTTTTTTTAAATCACTTACAGTGTGGAACGGCACGTTGTCCTTGCCCATAAACTGATACAACTCTACATCTTCAGGATTCTTCCACCACTTCTCCCACTCAGGTGTGTAGCAAGAAGTAATAGAAACATATCCAATAGGCGCATCAAACCAGACATAGAAAACCTATCCACACAAGTAAAAAAAAAAGGGTCAATTTGCCAAATTTTGAGAAAAAATTGAAGAGGCCAGCATGAATTCAGCATGTCTATCAACAACTAATAACCTTATCACTAAATCTCTCAAGTGGAACTGGAACCCCCCACTTCAGATCCCTGGTAATACATCGTGATTTCAGCCCTTTTTTTAAGCCTGTCATTTGTTATTTGAATAGCATTCTGGCTCCAAGATCCAGCCACTGACATTTTGTTGATGTATTTTCCAATTTGTCCTTCAGCAAGGGGAGTTCAAGAAACAAGTGGTTTGTGTCACGAATTGTGGTGTCGTCTGACAGACCTGTTAGCAAAGAAAGCTCATGGATCAACTATAAGAAACGTATAATAAAACAAAATGGTGGTGTAACTATCTTTTTTTTTTTTTGTGTGAAAGACGATAACATTGATGGAGAANTAAAATGGTGGTTTCTTCCAGTATCTCAAATTGAATCTATAGTAATTAGAATGTATACATGATGGCTGAAGCATAGGTATTGATTTTCTTTGCACTATGCAGGTCTTAACATTGTTTGCAGCAGCTCTGCTGGAGAAGCAGATTGTGGTTGTTTGTTCCAATCTGGTATGTAATTTGCCTCATGTCATGTTTATAATCTCATGAAGATGTATAGTCTCCACCACATTATTTTGTTTGCTGAGAAATGCAATATTGTTAGTTTAGTCCCACTTTCAAAAAATCTAGGATGTTTATGGGCTGCATATTTATTCATGATGATTATCCTATAACGGTTGAGCTTGGGCAGTTTTCAGAATATACAGGTTTAAAATGTTGCATTTGTGATGTTTTCTTTGACATGTCATCTTTAATGTATTTCATTGCAAAACCCTTTGAGATTATATTTGAATCATTTAGATTTTCATTTGTTTTTTATTAGTTTTAAAAAATGCAGCAGAACCTTTGGTGATTATATTGGATTTTTGAAATTCTTTGATGTACAGGGAATCTTATCTGCTTCAGTTTTGTCCATTATCCCTCTAATCCGCCCCTACCAGTGGCAAAGCTTGCTAATGCCGGTATAGGTTTCTTGTGACCTTTGAACATTTTCAAGCGAACTGTAATTTTTAGGATTATTTTAACACTTTTTTTTCTATTAAACTATTCTTTGTGTCTTAATCGTGTGCATCAAAATCCAGGTTTTACCAAATGACATGCTGGACTTTTTGGATGCACCTGTCCCTTACATTGTAAGTGTTCATTAGTTACACTGTAATGTGTCTTATTATACTTAACTTCTTAGAATAATATTAGGAATGGGTTTTTTAGACTATAAATGTGCAAGTTTGGTTGTTTTTATTCAGCGTTTCCTTTGTACAATTGCATGCTGCATACTTGATATGGTGAGGAGAACTTAGATCTAGTGTAGGAGAAGGGTTTAAGAGGAAATTCCAACTGCAAACAAGATTAAGGCAAAGAAATAGATAATAGGATTGAAGTTGGAACAATCAAATATCAATTGCTAGTCTCAAAGAGCTCAAGAAAAACATAAGTCTGTAATTTTTATGAATTAGATAAGAAGAAGCTGCCTACAATGACACAAAAGGGGCTATTTATAATAGCCTTATTAACCCTAGAATCCTAGGCCTCTATCTTACATATAACAATTAAATCCTAACCATCCAACTTTATTAAAAGTCCCATGCTAGTCGCATGACCTTTTAAAACTTTTTATTCTTTATCATCTAGCTTAGCTGAGATGTTCATCTAGTATAATTCCTGTATACCTGATGTCTGTTGTTTTTTCCTAATAAAACTTTTTATTACTTTCAAAAAAAAAAAAAAATGGTAAAGACATAATAATAAATAAAACATAACATAGAGTGATAAAAGACTAGTCTTATAATAACTATGGGCTAGACAAATAAACTATTGGGCCTTCTTTGTTTTGGGCTTAGATGCTCCTGCATCTATATTGTTGGGAAATTTCAGGGTCCTTATGATGGAGATAAATCCAAATGTGTCTTCCAGCCATTATATTAGACATAATTTTTTAGTTAGTACTACTGCTGACATCTGATTGATTCCTATAAGTAATTTTCATCTACAGGTTGGTGTAAAGAACAAAACCAATGAAGTTCAATCAAAGTTGACAAATGTCATTCTACTTGATGTCAACAAGAATCAGGTGTGTAATTTTTTTTCTTTTTCAGAAATTTGATTTGGTTAGATTGATGCTTTTCAAGTTTCTTGTCTTTCTTTTCTGTTTTATTTTTTCCAAAGAATATTGTGGTTGAACAAGGCAGATGATTTATAGAAGATTATAAATATTTTTCTGTTCATTGTTGTCTTTTGTTTCTTTTAAATGATAGGCACTTGTTGCTTGTCAAGCAACTTCAAGGTTCAGATAATTCCTCCTTGGAGGGGGAGAAGAGAAGAAGAAATTATCTGAACCTTGAAGTTGCTTGACAAGCAACTTCAAGGTAGGATGGTGACAAATCACCTATAAAAAAAAAGATAATTTCTCCTTGGATGGTTTTACCATAAGATAACAACCTGCTTATGATATGCGTTGGGCAAGATTTGGATAGCATCCTTTCCTTGGGCTTTGAGTTTTGAGGCCCTTGGATCCTGGAGTATGTTCTTTAGTATTTATGGGCATGGAGAGACTTTATTCTGGTTTTCAGTTTAAAAATTATCTGAAATGGTTTGATGCATGAGTGCTCATGGAACCTGATGCAAGGAAAAAGGCACTGTAATATTGGCCAGCAAATTTAAAGGGTCAAAGTCAATTTAAGTGCATGCTTTTCTTTTGCATCATGAAATTTGTATATCACCTTTAGTGATGTTCGTTTGCTGCCACTCTTTTATGTCACTTTGCATTGTTTAATTCCATAATGTAAGTAATATATATTTAGACCTATTGTTTAGCTTAGACTTTGTGACCAAGTTATCTTATTTATAATTATTCCTCTGATGCATTAGGTGAAGTCACCGTCGATACCTCAACTGCCAAAACAGAGGGAGTTATTTTCCTTGTTAAGTCCTTATCATGCAAAGCTTGTTGGAGAAAGTTATTTGGGGAAGAAACGGCCAGTGTATGAATGCACAGAAGTGCAGGTGTGCTTTTTTGTCTGATCTGTTTGGTCCTCACTGTTCCTTTGCACCCTCCTTCCCCTGGCCAAATCTACTTGTTCTCCATTCTTGCATGCTTTTAGTGTTATTGACTTATATCTGGGCTAGCAGGAAGCCCTTGGTTGTCATAGTAAATTTCTTTAGAAAGAGCATATCAGTAGCAACCTTTTTTTTTTTTTTTTTTTTTTTTTTTTTTTTTTTTTGTGATATGAGAGCCGTAGGCACCTGGAGTCTAGTTGACTGCCAATGCTGCATTTGGTATAGCTGATTCTGCAGTTTCTCATTGCCACGAGTTCATTATGGTTCCAACAATGGCTTTATGCATTTCCCTTTAATGCTACATGAGATTCGTGAGTTTTTTTTATGGTATTTTTGGTACTGGCCACATGGTGATAACAAATGTACAAGATAGATTGTGCATTTGCCAACAGCTTCTTCTTTTAGCTTTTTAGATTATTTGCCTATGTGCAGCTTTTTAAAGCCCCACTTTTTTTAGGTACAATTATACTTTCAACCAACTTTAATCAAAAAGCTACTTCCAAACTCACTATTTCCCTTTGTTTGAGGGTTTCCACCCTTTTACTGATTTGACCTCTTACATCCTTGCGCAAAGTGAAGATCTTCTCCTGTCACAAGCCTCACAGAATGCCTCCCAATGGTCTGTGTTGTTACTACTTTGTCCATAAGATTGCCATTGTCTTATGCCTTTTGCTGTGCCTGTTGTAATATGTATATATTCCCATATTATCTTAATCAATTATTCTTTTGGAAAAATTTCTATTTTTTGGGAATGTAGGTTTTGGTTAACTGCCTTCTTTTTAAAATTAACTTCTTAACTTGATCGAACCATCTTAGTTTGGTTGGTGACATGATTGACACAAAGCAATATATTTTATTTCTTATATCAAATATCAATGACGGCCAATTCGCCATGTTCTTTATACTTGAGATGAGATTCTTACCTTGAATGACGTGACAATGGTATTTGATGGTTTGTTCTCCATTGTAACTCAACTAGCTGACACCTCCTGATGTTTCTAACGGAGACATCTAGGGTTTAAATCACCTCCCTCATTGTAACTATTGAATTATAAAAATGGTATTTGATGGTCTGCTCACTGTTGTTTTTGTATCTATGTTTGTGATATGTAGGTCGAAGCAGCAAAGGATTTCCTAGCAGTGCTAAGGTCTTACTTGGATACTCTTTGCTCTAACCTTCGTTCCCACACAATTACAAATGTTCAATCCAATGATGATAAGGTTTGTATTTTTCCCTGATTGGAATGTTAGGAAATTTTTATTGGACTGCTTTCTATTAGTTGGTGGCATCTTTAAACATCGATTATTCTTTTATTTCTGTCATAGTAACTACGTTTTTGGAAGAACTGGCTTTACTCAATGCAATATATGCAATCATTACTTGTCAAGAAAAACTTTCACAATATCTTCCTAATCTAGATCAGACATTTAAGTGGTGGCAGAGATAGCACTAAGATAGTAGGATAGGGATTAGAATTTTTTGCAGAAGTGAGATTTAGAAATTAGCAAGGGATCAGAGTACCACCTGAAGTCCATTTTGTTTAGCATGAAAGTGAAGGTGCACAAGGACTTCCATATGCAGCAAGCTTGCAAAAATAGATGCAGAAATTGCATGATTATTTGACTTGTAATGTTGAATAACAAACGTCAAGAGCCTTGTAGCTCAATTGGTAACTCCTAGTGTTTCCAACGGAGATGTCCAGGTTTCAAATTCCCCCCTCCCCTCAATATTGAATTATCAAAAAAATTTGAATAGCAAACAATCTCTTCATGATTCACTTCAGCAAACTACAAAATATGTTGAAACAGATCTGACACTAAATTCCTTCTACTTTATAGGTATCATTGCTTTTGAAGGAGAGTTTCATTGACTCATTCCCCAGTCGTGATCGACCATTTATGAAGGTGTGTTTTGTTTCCAACATGATTTGCACACTAGTTTGTGTAACCCATTTCTATTTCTTATTGAGATTATTTGAGAAGTTATCTTGCAAACAGGTTGGGCCAGGGTTAAACACCCCCCTCCCCCCCCATTTGAGATAGTTTTTATTTTTATTTTCCTGGGCAAGAATTCGTCAAAGAAAGAGGCTAACATCTAAAAAGGAGCAAATGACCTTTAGGTCAAATGACACTTCTTACCAATTTATTTTAAAAAAAAAATAAAAATAAAAATCTGACTGCATCTTAAAAAGACATATTTGATGGCATCGTTTACAAACCTTATTCATGTTCATGTGAGTCTATGATGTTAATTTGAAGGCACACATCATGGTTTCATTAGATTACTTGTTTGGAATAAACTGCAGACAATCACCATTTGATTTTAACCTTTTGCTCCTTGTTTTAATCCTTACTCCTAATGATCTTTATTATGGAGAGTCCTAAAAATCGTACTAATTTTTTTTTCCTCTTCTCTATCACGGCAAGCAGCTTTTTGTGGACACACAACTCTTTTCTGTACATACAGATCTTGTTCTTTCTTTCATCCAGAAGGAATAGTGCTCTACCATGCAAGGTTGGCTTGGAGTTTGTGTACCTTTTTGTGTAACTTGAACGCAAGTTCAGTAATGTGTAATTTTTCAATTATATTATGAGTTAAAATTTTCCTGGCGTGAAATGCTGCTATATTTTCTTGTTCTTCAAAGCTCATCCACGGCCATCCCACCTTTAATGTATAATTAAATAAAGCCCTGCTTTTGGATTAAGATGTAATATTAGCTCAGCATAGGCAGACAAAATTTAGAAAGTATAGGTAGATAAAGATAAGAAATCCTGCATGCCATCTAACTTGTGAATACCAGCATTGTATTTGATATATATATATATATATTGCAATTCATTTCGCTTGCTCTTTCCATGCTTAAGTTGCACTTAAATTATCAAAATTCTAGGCTAAAATTATGTTTATCATTCCAAATATCAGATTACTTCTCCAGATTTCACTTGTCAAATTTTGTTTCTCATGAATTTGCTAGCTTACACTGTTGACATGGTTAGCCAATGCAGATCCTTAATGACAGCTGCCTTTTTATGGAGTATGGAGGTTACATGATCAATCAAAAATACTTATTTGATAGTGTTAAATTAAGTGCATAAAAGTTAATATAATAATAGTGTGGAAAATAAGGTTTTAAGAGCGTAGATTTTGGCATCAACCTCGCTATAACTACAATGCCAGAAATTGGAAACAAATTCACTTTGCATTATGAAACGGATTAAATTTGGCAAATGTTGCATAAACATAGGTTGAAGGAGTAAAATTCTAACATGATCTTATACGATATAAAGTGGTCACGTCAATAATTGTGGCTTCTCTGTGTTTTCACAAATCAACAATATTTTAATTTGGAAATTATAGGAGAAAAATTCAAGTGATAAATATCCTATATAATAGGCCTAGCTGGCAAGTGCCTCAAAGATTATTAATAATTCATTTTTTTTTTCGGATATTAACTATTTTTTTTTTTTTTTGAAACTTGTCGGATATTAACTTGCTTAGCACAATATTTTATAACAAATTCTATTTTAAAGTGCAATATTTCACGACTTGAAAAATGTTTTTACATCTCTGTGTTAAACGATTCATTTTAAGGTTAAATCTAAAGTCTAAGTCTAATAAAGGTAAATGCTAAATAATTGCAATTAAAACTGATGCTAATAAAACAACATTTCTTATTTTAAACGACAAAAATGACAAAAATTATTTACTCATAAGTTGACAAATACCTGATGAACCAATAACAAAACCTTATGCTCCTAATAGACTGCCAATTGCGTTATTGGAAAATAGAAAGTAAGAACAAGAATTAATGAGAATTTTTTTTTTTTGAAAAACATCTGAATCAATACAAATTAATGAAAAAACTTGATACACAAACTTAGCATACACAATTGATCCACATTATATCACAGCACGTAGTTCATTTGCCACGTACCTCAAAGCACCAGTTTTATCAAAATTGATAATTTACCAACCGATCATAATGCATTATGAAATCTAGACGTCCTATTGTAAATACGACATTTTGTAACCCATTTATTATCTTTCACTTTTTAAGAATTAAGGGTAAAACAATAACTTTGCATTTTTCAGTATTTTAAAAGTGAACTCAGCCCTAAATTTTACATCTCAATTCTCAAGTGGTCGTATTATAATTTCAAGAAAGTTATTATGTAGAATAGTACCCAAGTCATTGTTTTGTTAATACTTAAATTTGATTGGTTGATCATTAATTGACCGTATCATAGACATACATGCATAAGATTATCATAGGTTAATTTCAATTGGTCCCTAAAAGGATTAAATAATTTTTAATAGAAATATTAAATCCTATTTTTGTTTTTAATCCTAATTATAGGGGACATGTAAGCACATAGTAATTCCATGGAGATAATATTTTATTTTTAGGTTGTGTTTGTTTCTACGTAAAAAAAAAAAAAAAAACATTTTTAATGTTTTCAGGTGTTTGCTAAATTCCTAGTCAAACTGAAAAAATAAAAAAATAATTGACCAAGAAAATGCAATTATTATTATTACTTTTTTAAAAGTCAAATACTTTCTACGTTTAGCCCCTTCACCGTGTCCACACCAAACACCTGTAAAATTGTCAAATTAGCTCTGAAATATTAATATAACCATGGTACCACTTAAAACTCCAAAATATCTCTGAAATCTTAAAAGTGATCAAAATACCTTTCAAATCGTCAAAAATGACCACAATAACCCCAAAAATAATTAAAATAACCCTGAAACCTAAAAAATGACCAAATTACATGTTATAACCCTAGAATGACCAAAATACCCATAAAATCCCAAAATTACCAAATTCCACTAGAATCTATATAAGGACCAAATAACACTAAAAACTCTTAAAATGACTAAAACTTTGCCTAAACCTCCAAAATATTTTTAAAACTTACAAAATGGTCAAAATATCTTCTAAACGTAACCAAACACTAAAAAAAAGAAGAAAAATAAAAAAAGCTAAAAACATATTTTTTGTCAATCATCATTTATTCACAAACTACTTTAGACGAGTGTCATTTCCTCTTTTAATTCAATTTTTTTTAATTTTTATAAATGAAATATTATGTTATGAAAATCATAGTGTGAGAGGGCATGGGTAAATAAATATGTGGCATTTATACAAATCTTAAGGGAAATATTATTTTCCGTAATGTTTCGCTATTTCAACCATAATTATCCCCCCCCCGAACAAGACAATCAACGGAAGTTCTCTCTCACCCTACTTGTTTGGAGTATCTGCCTGATTTTATGATTTATTGACAATCTACCCTTCAACTCTCTCTCTCTCTCTCTCTCTGTTTTTTTTTCTCAGCTCAATCTACCCTTCTACGATATTGCTTAAACACATTGATATTCTTCAGAAGCATTAAAAATTGAATACAAAGGCATAAATTAGCTCAATTCTTATTAATACTTATGCTGTCTTTGAGAGTCCCTATTCCCATTTTTTTGATCATTAAGCCTTGTTAACTTAGGCTGCTGTTGTGTTGCAGTGTTGGCTGCTTGTTTGTAAATTGCAATGTCTGCCTCTTTACAAGCCTAAGGTGCTTTGGAAGATGTGTTTTTTATGAGATTTCCATAAAAAAGAGGGGGGGGGGGGGGGTGGGGGCGGGTTGCTAAAATAAACCAGAAAACACTTCAACGTCAATCTTTGCGTTATATATGTTATATACTTATATCACCCTCAGGTTTGCTAATCGCCCACACATGATTACACACCAAAAAATGAAAGAAAAGAAGCATCAAAATTTTATTTTTTTTAATATATTTTATTTAAATAGTTGACAACTCATTTTGCAATCCATATTTAACCTCACATAGAGGGTAAAAGAGAAATTTCATCTTGGAGATAAGCATCTTAATTGCGGCCATTAAATCCTTAATTTTGTTTTATCAAAATGATCTTGATATTGTAATAATTAAATTAACTAGTCATAAGCCTAAATCAGACCATTAGATTGAAAATTATCATCAAAGTAAGTTTTAATGAATGCATTATCACAAATTAAGTCTGACTATATGTGATTATAAACAATTAACATAATTTGATTGGCTAGAACTATAGCTTATAGTAAAGTTGCGTATACTTGATTAATTATTCAATGAGTAATTTGTGTAATTATCTTTTTAATTAGAGTAAATTTAAGATTAATTAATTCTGAAATGGAAGTAATTGGGGTTTATTAATATTAATTGAAAAGTAATTTGGGGTCTATTAATGTTATTTATGCTAAAAATATTTTCCAACAAATGACCTCTACTCACCCTTTCGTTAATATCTCTTATAATATTTTGAATTTGCGAGTGAGATTAATTTTGATAAAAACTACACATCTAGAGCTTCAATTTGAGCAAAAGAATGAGGCGCATCTGATCAGAATTAAGAATGGGTATATAACCCTGTCAATTTAATGGTTTGTATAACCCAGAGGTATAGTTAATGGATAGTTACGTACAACAACAAAAATCTGTGGGTTATTATATCATCATTTGTAACTCATAACTCTCTCAATTTCTTACATTTGTGTAACTCATAGCTACTCATCTTGATAATTGCACTATATGTAACAAACTATATTATGAATTCCAATTGTAACAAAAGTATTCTCACAAAGGTACGACATCAGTTTATATCTTTTGTCAACTTTTCCTCTTTCTTTCCTTTTTTCAATTTATTTAATCTTTCTCCATATTCGATCAATCTTCTTTTCATTTTTGAAGTTATTTTTCTATTTTATTGGACGAAGAATATAAATAGAAAGTAGTTAATCTTAACGTTTTTGTTGATATTGTTCTTCATATATAGAAAGTTACCGAGAAATTAAACAAACTCTGAAGTCAAGTAATAAAGAGAGACATGGAAACTGTGGGATTCTACTTCTCTTAATGTTGATGAAGTACTATTGTTTATTGATGTTCTTAATAGATAAGCTTTCAAGTACTTTTTTTTTTTCTTTTTAAAATAGCAAATTTGATGTCATTGATGTTATTAACTATCCGTATGTACACTTTTTTCTTTAAGTTTAAATAAGTAGATAATTGAAAATTGCTCAATTAGTTTTCTCATTCTATTATTTACAATTTATACTTTCAAAGGGGGGAAAAAATAAAGTAATCAAATTTAGTCACAAATTAAAAGAGGACAACATAAAATAATAATAAACGCTTATATAATAAAATAATATCACCGTGCACCCTTAGTGCGATGATCACTTAAGTATAAATGCTTGTGGGGTGTGGGGGGTAAAGGTCGAAGTTAGGGAGCTTCACACACATATACACTTAGATTATGTTAGAATAAAATTTCTATCTTATATGAAATAATAATAATAATAATAATAATATATAATACTTATTTTTAAATGAAGAATATTTTTTCTTATAATGTGTCTACTTATAATATTTATAAATTAATAAATTAAAGAAAAATTGTGTGAAGCACAAACCAATAACTAGTATATTAATGACTTACCATAAGTAAATGGGTTTCTCTTTGCTAGTGAAAGGTATCTCCTCTCCATCTTCTCCTAGGTCATAGAATAGCCGTCCCTTCTTCGAAGGTGATTTTGTACTTTGAGGTAACAAGTTTACCTTCAAGGTTTTGTAGTTTTCCTTTTCTTTTGGGTTAGGGGAAACACTTTCTAGTTCCTTATNCCCCCTTTTTTAATCAGAAAGTGAAAGTGAGTGAAATAATTTAATGGCTGCCAAAAAGTGAATTAAAAAGAGTAAGAAATTTAAATTAATACAAGAAAATGCAGTATATTGTGGTTACGTAAATTATTAATTAAAAAAAATGGTTTGCATTTGTTTGAGCTTGCCGGGAGAGGGAAAAGAAACAGTGCGGAAGAGTGCACTACTGACTGCTCTCACTCTTAGTACAACTCTCTGACAAAGTAACTCTCCAAGAATAGTTTGAGATTTAGGTTGCATTTGATATTGTCTGAAAAATGTAATTTTTTTACTATTTAATTTATTATTGTTATTATTTATAGGTCTTATTACACTTTTAAGTATTATTCATAAATCTTACTGTACTATTTCAATTAGCTTTTAACTTTATTTACAGTACACTCAATAAAAACCTTTTAATTTCAAACTCTAATTCCTAATGTCTTTGACCATACACCATGCAAAGAAACCCCAAATTAAACTACTAGCTAGAGTTGTAATGTCTGAGATATCAATCCCAGTAACTTCAACTAACAACGTGGATCTTCACCTAACAACCAAAAAAGAAAAATTGTAAATTTTTTAGGTAAAGAGGGAGATGTAAGAGTTAACATTTAGATCCACACCATTTAGAGGATTTTTTTTTTTTTTTTTCACCGCAATACTTCTCATTTTAATATTCCTAATAGAGTGATACGTTGGCCATGAACTTATCACAACCATCCACTTTTTCCTGGACTTACGAGTGAACTAAAATATATGATACTAAGCAGAAACACTGACAAAGTTCTCATTTTAATGCTTTCCCAGCAATCATAAACAACTATAAAACCAAGAAAATTACAATTTCTTGGTTTTATGGTTGTATATGATTGCTGGGATAGCGTTAATCTTGGTTCAATCCTGCATTTACATACTGAACATGCATAAATGATCAGAATTTAATTACCGTGTACTTGAGAGCAAATCGTTCCACCAATTTTCTGGTGAGTACTTCTACTAAAAAATCAATAATGCCATTTAATTTCTATGCAATGTATTGTTGTGTCATAGTCTCATAGATCATGAAGATCCCATTAAAGAAGAGACAGTAACGGGAAAAAAAAGTTAGGTACGTAGGTTGAATGTGTAGATTATGTAGGCCACATGTTCAGAAAAATTAACTTTCTTTAACAAAACAAATTAGTATATATATATGGATGACATTCTGATCTTTAATCGGTGTTCTTTCTTTCCTGGACCAGGAATTATGGTGTAATTAATTATTATTATTATTTTATTTTTATTTTGTGGGTAAAATTACAATAAATTTAAGTTATTAAAAAAAAAATTATACATTGTTTTACAACTGTTGGTGGGCATAACGTGATATGAAAATTTTAAACTTACAACAATAATAATAATTTTTCTCTGTTTTCCTCTCTCTCCATGTTCTCAATTCTCATTCCTAATAATCCTAGCATGGGCAGATCAGTACTAGTAGATCGACACAGACACAGACACAGTCAAATCTCAAATCATCATATATATATATATATGGCTCATAGCTACTCCTTGATCGATGGATGATGCAGTGTCGTGGAGGAGGAGAGAGGAGATCAATGGATCATGTTATTGTTAACAGGTATTAAGAATTAAAAAAAAAAACATAAAACATAAACAGATGTAAAAAAGAAAAGGAAGTGTTTTTCTTTTATGATATCAGAAGCCAAAAAAAGGTCAAATAGTAAGTGGAGGAGTGAGGTAAAGGAACAGAAAAAAACTAAAAAGTAAAAGAGTTAGTAGCAGTAAAAGCTAAAACCGTACAACCTTGTCTCAGACAGACAGGCATTGGTTTCAGACACTAACTCTTACAGTCTTACATATAATAATAATAATGCCAATATTAATTATTTTCTCTTTTGTTTTTTTATTAAATAATCTTTGTAATGTTACTTTAGTTTATGGATTTCCGTAGAGATGTCAGAGACAGGAGCTGCCACACAGGCAGCTTAGGTGCAGAAGCAGAAGCAACAGAGAGGTGCAGTCATAATAGGAGCAGGCAGAGAGAGAGAGAGAGAGAAAGAGAGAGAAAGAGGTGTGGCATCAGCATGGCATGCAACACTGTAATCAGAACCATTAGTTTTATCTATGTACAGAAGATTCTGCAGCCCAATGGTCCCTGAAATAAATATACCTACTCTACTCCAATGTCCTCTACTACTGCTACTAGTAATGTAATAAGTAATACCCCCTCAGTCCAAACACATCTCTGATGCTTCTCCTATTTTTTCTCTGCTCCTGAACCTGGTCCTTTTTATTAATTTTTTTACAGCACCTGTGAACTCTGAAGGCAAGGGAAGAGGTTCTTTTCTTTTTCCTCTTTGAAAGTTCCTTTTTCTTTTTTTCTTTTTTTCTTTTTTCTTCTTCAACAAGAGATGAGTGCAAGAAACAGGTTTCCCTTCAGTGCATCTCAATGGCAAGAGCTTGAACACCAAGCTCTAATCTTCAAGTACATGGCTTCAGGCATCCCTATCCCACCTGATCTCCTCTATACTATCAAAAGAAGCTGCCTTGACTCTTCTGTCTCTTCAAAGTTCTTCCCTCACCAACCTCATCAACATGGTAAACCAACTACACTGTATATGTTTCTCAAAAAAAAAAAAATACACTATATATTCTTGGATATATTTTTATTTTCTTTCAGTTTTTTGAGTTGTTGAATGGCATTTTGTGGTATTGGTGACAAATTAATTAAGGTGGGGTTTTGAGTGCAGTTGGACTTGGATGGAATTGTTTGCAGATGGGCTTGGGGAGGAAGATAGACCCAGAGCCAGGGAGGTGCAGAAGAACAGATGGTAAAAAATGGAGGTGCTCAAAAGAGGCATTTCCAGATTCAAAGTACTGTGAGAGACACATGCACAGAGGGAAAAACCGTTCAAGAAAGCCTGTGGAAGTTTTGAAAACAACAACGACAACATCATCATCATCAACAACAACAACAAACCCATCAACTTCAACAATCTCATCAATCACCAAGAACCACTCCGCTGCACTAACTCCAACCACTCATTATCCTCATCCTTTTTCTTCACTCTCTTCAATGTCATCCTCAGATACCCATCACAGCCACCTTCACCATTCTTACTACACTAACAGTACCCTCCTCACCATCGCTTCCTTTATCATAATCCCACATCTTCTTCAAGGACTCCAGGTATTGGCTTGTCACCTCGTGACAACAATACCACCCCATTGCTTTTGGAGTCTAGCCCTTACTCCCAGACGAACACTGATTTCAGGTGTGTGTGTGTTACTGTCTTGAGAAAAAGTCGTTGTCTTGAATTAATAAGACTTTCAAAAACATATTTATTTATGGTACTTATTTATTAGTACCTTTATTTATGATTTTCTTGTTCTTTGGGAAGAAGAAACAGGTATATTTATGGGCTGAAAGAGGAGGTTGATGAGCATGCTTTCTTCTCAGAGCCATCTGGGACTATGAGAAGCTTATCCGGTCCATTATCCATGGATGACCCATGGCAACTCACACCACTGACAATGAGCACATCTTCTTCAAAACAAAGGAGCTGCTCTGGTTTACAAAACCAGAGTGACTACTCTTCTCACTTGCAGCTTCAAAGCCTTAGTGATTCCACCACAAAACAATCAGAAGAAGACCAGCATTTCTTTGTTCTGGGTAGTGATATCAAATTAATGGAGAAAGAACAACCCCAACCCAGAAGACCATTCACCATTTCTTTGATGAATGGCCCCCTAAAGAGAGAGATTCATGGGTTGATCAGTTGGATGATAAATCATCAAATAGCTCATCAGTTTCAACAACCCGCCTATCCATTTCCATTCCTAACTCCTCTCATCATGATTTCCCCATCTTCAGTTCCAGAACCCATAATGGTAATTGAATTTCAATAAACAACTTTTCTTTTATTAATACGAATTTGTTCATAACCCAGTTGTTTCAAACCTATTTTAATATAATATAACTCCACTTTGTTTGTTTTGCAGATGGTTGAGCTTTCAGTACTGATGAGTTTCTGAATCAAAAGCCAAAAATGTACTTATGTGGTGGGGGACATGGTTTTGTGTGAGGTCTAAGAACTGCTGGTCTTTTCTCTCTCTTTTTTTTTTTTTTTTTTTTTTCAGGAATGTGGTTGGGCTTGGTTATCTGTGTTTTAATTGTAGGATCCTATGTCTTTTGCCTTTTTAGTTCTGTTCCTTTCCACTTCACTTCACAAATAGTTTGAATGACTCAGCCAAATCTGTGTCTTATTACTAAGCTTAAATTTTTATTTGTATCTTCTGGGTTTTATTCAATGTTCTCTGTTTGTTTGCTGCAATTATGATAGAGGGGACATCCCAAAAAAAAATTATGATGGAGGGACCCAATGGCACCAAGATTTTCTACTTTGTCACTTCTGAGTTCATCCAAATTAATTGGTATAGACAGTCTCAACCACAGTACTCATCAAACTAAGGCAAATTTATTGACTACTCAGCATTATTTACATCCTTTATAATGGAACAAGACAATCAACGGAAGTTCTCTCTCACCCTACTTGTTTGGAGTATCTGCCTGATTTTATGATTTATTGACAATCTACCCTTCAACTCTCTCTCTCTCTCTCTCTCTCTGTTTTTTTTTCCTCAGCTCAATCTACCCTTCTACGATATTGCTTAAACACATTGATATTCTTCAGAAGCATTAAAAATTGAATACAAAGGCATAAATTAGCTCAATTCTTATTAATACTTATGCTGTCTTTGAGAGTCCCTATTCCCATTTTTTTGATCATTAAGCCTTGTTAACTTAGGCTGCTGTTGTGTTGCAGTGTTGGCTGCTTGTTTGTAAATTGCAATGTCTGCCTCTTTACAAGCCTAAGGTGCTTTGGAAGATGTGTTTTTTATGAGATTTCCATAAAAAAGAGGGGGGGGGGGGGGGTGGGGGCGGGGTTGCTAAAATAAACCAGAAAACACTTCAACGTCAATCTTTGCGTTATATATGTTATATACTTATATCACCCTCAGGTTTGCTAATCGCCCACACATGATTACACACCAAAAAATGAAAGAAAAGAAGCATCAAAATTTTATTTTTTTTAATATATTTTATTTAAATAGTTGACAACTCATTTTGCAATCCATATTTAACCTCACATAGAGGGTAAAAGAGAAATTTCATCTTGGAGATAAGCATCTTAATTGCGGCCATTAAATCCTTAATTTTGTTTTATCAAAATGATCTTGATATTGTAATAATTAAATTAACTAGTCATAAGCCTAAATCAGACCATTAGATTGAAAATTATCATCAAAGTAAGTTTTAATGAATGCATTATCACAAATTAAGTCTGACTATATGTGATTATAAACAATTAACATAATTTGATTGGCTAGAACTATAGCTTATAGTAAAGTTGCGTATACTTGATTAATTATTCAATGAGTAATTTGTGTAATTATCTTTTTAATTAGAGTAAATTTAAGATTAATTAATTCTGAAATGGAAGTAATTGGGGTTTATTAATATTAATTGAAAAGTAATTTGGGGTCTATTAATGTTATTTATGCTAAAAATATTTTCCAACAAATGACCTCTACTCACCCTTTCGTTAATATCTCTTATAATATTTTGAATTTGCGAGTGAGATTAATTTTGATAAAAACTACACATCTAGAGCTTCAATTTGAGCAAAAGAATGAGGCGCATCTGATCAGAATTAAGAATGGGTATATAACCCTGTCAATTTAATGGTTTGTATAACCCAGAGGTATAGTTAATGGATAGTTACGTACAACAACAAAAATCTGTGGGTTATTATATCATCATTTGTAACTCATAACTCTCTCAATTTCTTACATTTGTGTAACTCATAGCTACTCATCTTGATAATTGCACTATATGTAACAAACTATATTATGAATTCCAATTGTAACAAAAGTATTCTCACAAAGGTACGACATCAGTTTATATCTTTTGTCAACTTTTCCTCTTTCTTTCCTTTTTTCAATTTATTTAATCTTTCTCCATATTCGATCAATCTTCTTTTCATTTTTGAAGTTATTTTTCTATTTTATTGGACGAAGAATATAAATAGAAAGTAGTTAATCTTAACGTTTTTGTTGATATTGTTCTTCATATATAGAAAGTTACCGAGAAATTAAACAAACTCTGAAGTCAAGTAATAAAGAGAGACATGGAAACTGTGGGATTCTACTTCTCTAAGGGGAAACACTTTCTAGTTCCTTATAGGGTGTTTTTTTTTTTTTTTTTTTTTGGTTTCTAGTTAATTTGATGGAGGAGTTGGCAAAATCTTGGAGCTGACTTACGCTCTCAGATGTGAAGGTTCACACCTTAGCATTACAGAGGAGGATGCGGTGACTGATTTTGTTCTTGCTACAAAGTTTCTCACCAAGCGAGCTTTGAATATTGAGGCCATTGCAAAAATGTTCATACCCTTATGGAGAATGAAAAATGGCTTTAAGGTGACGAAGGAGAGTGATCATGTGGTCCTTAATACCGAACCACGGAGTTTTGACAAGCATCTTATGCTTTTACACCGGTATGATAAGGAGTTTGATGTACTCGATATAGAATTTAATACTATTACTTTCAAGGTTCAAGTACATGATATACTAGTTTGTTTCCAAACAAGGGTAGTTGCTGAAAAATCTGTGGTGCAATAGGTTTGGTGGACAAAAACACGAACGAAGGAGAAACATTGGGAGATGGTTTTATCTAGGTGCGGGTTAAGGTTGATGTTTCCCAGCCTTTGTGCAGAGGCAAAGTGATCTCTTTAGAAAACGGCAAGGAGTTACGGGTATCTTTCAAATATGAATGACTGTCAACCTTATGCTACTGGTGTGGTAGCCTAATACACGATGATAGGGATTGCGAGTTATGGATAGAGAGCTAAGGTACACTGCCAACCGAGGCTCAACAATACGATGCATGGACCCTTTGTGCAATCAAGAAGAAACTCAGTCTCTCTTCCGGGCTTCTATAAAACAAAACTTGTTGGTCAAAAGACAACCTCAACCACAAAACTACCTAAAAAGCCACCGGTGGTGATTCGAAGAGGGGGACCGGCGCCAGAGATTATTAGACCAAATAAGGAAAGTGCCATACCAAATCAGGATGGCAATAACTTCTCTGATTTTCAGGAGCCAAATCTGATGGAATCAAGCCCCTCCCATACGGATTGCAATATTTTTTGTGAAGTCAAGACTAAAAATCTAGCCCAAAATTTGGGGAGCCTATCAGTTGACATGTTTGAAGAGAAAATTGAGGAGATTAACTGAGATTTGATGCTGTTACAGAATTACACTTAGAACCAAACTCCTCTACGAGTAAGGAAAACAATTTGGAGTCAATGACTATTAATGAAATTTTTTTGAAGTCCACTCAATCACGTGCAACACCATCATGTCAATCTCGTGTACCACTCTCTACTATATCCGAAAATACAAACCTCAACACAGGAAATTCAGGTACTTGGAAACGTGTGGCTAGGTCCATCCCAAGAATAGATGTTGTTATGGCAGAGGTAGTGGCTCAAAAAGTCTCGCTCGACATATTGGAGGTCAATGCAAGTTACAGAAGAAAAAGAAAAATGTTTCTTAGGATGGCAAAGGTAACAATTTGATATTGGTAGAGGCTGGTTCTCGGCCCTGCCAGAACCAATGAATCTTTTATGTTGAAACTATCAGGTGTTTGGAAACCAACATATAGAAAATCAGCTTGTAGAGTTAGTGTGGGCAAAAGACCCCTCTATTGTGTTTTTAGCAGAGACATGGATGGATGAAGCTAGACTAATTTTAATTCAAGACCGTTTGAAGTTTAAACACAGGTTTGTGGCACCTAGGAGAAATAAGTTAGGGGTTTGGTGATGTATTGGAAGGAAGAGTTCGACTTAACAATTGAGACCTTTTCAAAAAACCATATCGATGCCACAATTTGTAAAAACAAGGAAGGCGAGTGGAGATTCATAGGCTTCTATGGAGAACCAAACACCCAACTTAGACATGAAGCTTGGGCATGGTTGAGAAATTTGAAAACTCGAAGTCAAGCGCCATGGTTATGTGCAGGTGATTTTAATGAAGTCACAAAGCAATCAGAAAAATTGGGTGGAAGAGTTCGACCTCATGTACAGATGCAAGCTTTTAGAGACATCTTGGATGAATGTAGATTTATGGATCTTGGTTTTGGAGGATCAAAGTTTACTTGGCATAAGCACTTTCACAATTTCACAATATGGGAAAGGTTGGATAGGGTGGTAGCAACCAATGAGTGGTTCTCTTTGTTTCCGGATACACAAGTTCACCATTTAGATGTTACTACCTCGGATCATAAACCATTTTTTATTATTCTGGATGGGATGAAATGCAAGCAACAAAGGCCATTTCGATTTGAGTAGATGTGGATGAGTGAACTGGGATGTGGGAAACAATTGAAGTTGTTTGGCAGAAGTCTTGTATAGACCCAGTGGGAGATAAAATGATAAAAAAGATTGACAATTGTGGGAAAAAATTGACCAAATGAAGCAAGACCTGTTTCCAAAATGTTAAGAGGGAACTAAAAAAAAAAAAAAAAAAAAAACTTGCCCAGGCCGAGAGACTAGCACACAGTGGGGGGTCGATGTATTTGCTAAAAAAATTGGAAAAAGAGATAAATAAACTCCTTGACCGAGAGGCACAGATGTAGAGGTAGCGGGCGAAGGTTCAATGGTTGAAAGATGGGGATAGGAATACGAAATTCTTTTATAGCAAAGCTTCGCAAAGAAGAAGAAAAATTTATATAAAGGGGTTGTATAACAACAATGGGCAGTGGTGCACAAACCCAAGTCGTGTGGTGGACACTGTTTTGGAATTTTATCAAGCTCTCTTCACCTCCCAAAATCCGGATAGCTTTGATGATATTTTGGCACAAGTCCCTCAGGTTGTTACAGTGGAGATGAACCATGATTTGATTGTTGATTTTAAGGCCGAAGAAGTAGAAACAACTTTGAAGTAGATGGCTCCCTTGAAATCACCCGGACCGAATGGTATACTGCCTATTTTTTATCAACACTACTGGTCCTTGGTAGGTAGTGATGTTGTTGATGCAATTTTATTGTTTTTAAATTCTAGTAACCTCCCTCAATCATTGTGTCATTCATTTATAACTTTGATCCCTAAAGTTAAAAACCAAAATATATTTCACAATATCGCCCTATTAGTCTCAGCAATGTTTTGTATAGAATTTTTTCAAAAATGTTGGCTAACAGATTGAAAAAAAAATTCTACCCCATTTAGTTTTGGAACAACAAAGTGCTTTTGTGAAAGACAGGTTAATCTCTGATAATATTATGGTGGCCTTTGAAACCCTCCACTACATGAGCAATCACAGTTTGGGTGAGACGGGGTATATGGCACTTAAACTAAACATGAGCAAGGCATATGATAAGGTGGAGTGGCAATATATGGAGAAACTGATGAAGAAAATGGGTTTTGGTGACTCATGGATAAATCTGATGATGCAATGTATGTCCAAATTAACGCAACTTATTTGGTATTGATCAATGGGGAGCTACATGGTCACATCAAATCCACTAGGGGGCTATGCCAAGGGGATCCACTATCTCCATACTTATTCTTGCTATGCACAGAGGGGTTCCATAGATTATTAAGAAAGGCAGAGGAGAATGGAGATATAAGGGGTGTCTCTATTTGTTGAAGTGCACCAAAACTAACACATCTTCTTTTTGCAAATTATAGCCTTATTTTTTGCAGGGCAAAAATAAACGAGTGTGAAAAGCTCTTGGAGATTGTAGCCACTTATGAACGAGCATCTAGATAACAAATAAATAGAAATAAAACAACTCTATTTTTCAGCAAATCTACCTCTGAACAGATGCAAACTTCAATACAAGAGGCTCTTGGTGTACCCGTGGTCAAACAATATGAAAAGTACTTAGGATTACCAAGTTTCATAGGCCACAAAAAGAAGGAAAGCTTTGACAACATCAAGCAAAGAGTGTGGAAGAAGATTCAAGGATGGGAAGGCAAACTCCTATCACAAGCCGGAAGAGAAATTTTGATTAAAGCAGTGGCTCAAGCACTCCCTACGTACACGATGTCATGCTTCAAACTACTGGTTGGTCTTTGCCATGATATTGAAGCTCTTATTTTTTTTGGGGGCAGTGGAGAGATAGTCGAAAGGTGCATTGGGTTAGGTGGGAAGAGTTACGTAAACCAAAGGCGCAAGGTGGTATGGGATTTAAGGACCTATCACGGTTTAATGATGCATTGCTCACCAAACAAACTTGGTACCTCCTACATGATAAATCTACACTATTTTACCGGATTTTTAAAGTGAAATTTTTTTTACAATGTTCGATCATGGAAGCCACATGCCCAAGTTCGTTATCCTACGCATGGAAGAGCATTATTAAAGGGAGGGATGTTATTAGGCATGGACCAATATGGAGAATTGGCGATGGGAAGTCTGTTAACATTTGGGGAGATAGGTGGCTGCCTCAAAAGCACTCACCAACAATCTTATCTCCAAGAGTGGGAGGTCTGGTGGAAGCCAAGGTTCACTGTTTCATTGATGAAGAACGCAGGTGTTGGAAGACAGCATTGATAGATGAAACACTACTGAGTTTTGAGGCAACGGTGGTGAAGAACATGCCTCTCTGCCATACAGAACAGCCCGATGAACTAATCTGGCCTCACGGTGCCATGGATGCATATACTGTCAAGACTGGATACCGCTTTCTGCAAATGGAGAACCAAAATCAGCAACTTGGGCAATCTGACACTCATTTACGCAAACCACTGTGGCAAGGTATATGGAATCTTAAGGTACCAAGCAAAGTGAAAAATCTGATATGGTGGGCTGCAAAAAACTCCCTTCCCACAAAGCAAAACTTATTTAGACAAAAAATTATCACTACCGATTACTGTGATTAGTGCCAATCGTAGCATGAAGATGTTTTCCATGCTCTCTATCTCTGTCCAAAATTGGAGGAATTATGGCTCACGGTACCAGCATGGAATCAGTACAGCCTACGACAAACGACGAATTTTGTCGATCTCATAGGATGTATTTTGGCGAAAAACAGGGACCCAGAGTTGTTTTCTATGGTGATGTGGGCTCTGTGGAAGAGAAGAAATGAGTTAAGGTTGGGTAAGAGCTGTGACACTCGCACAACTCATGCAATGAGCTCGCAGCAGATTGCGAGACTTTTTGCTGCATAATACCTCCACGGTATTACCTGTGGGGAGACCTCTAACTCAGTGGTAGCCACCAGAGCACCTACAATACAAAATTAATTTCAATGGGGCACTGTTCAAGCAGAGAATTATGCGAGGATTGGAGTGATAATCTGCAACAGTGAGGGGCAGGTTATGGTGTCTCTGTTGCAGCGAATCGCCCTACCCACTACAGCCATAGAAGTGGAGGCTTTGGCAGCAAGACATGCAATGGAGTTGGCACTCAAAACAAGTCTCAATAAGGGTGTTTTAGAGGGTGACTCACTGATTCTTATACATGCTCTAACCACAAACTCTCATAGTCTCTTACAATCTGGCCATATTGTAAACGATATACGGTATTTAGCCTCTCATTTCTCCATTATATCATATTCTCATGTGCGGAGACATTGTAATACAGTAGTTCACTCGCTTGCGAGATGAGCAATTTCCTTTTCTTCATTACAAGTTTGGATGGAAAATGTACCACAAAAAATTGCAGATATACTTCAGGCTGATTTTCACAGCCATGGTTAATAAAGCTTTTGGTGTTGATTAAAAAAAAAAAACTAATATATTATAAAAGTTGAATCCCTAAACCTGATGAATACATAAAATGGTAACGCGTGTCCCTCTATCAAAGCCTATTACAATGACAAATGTGAAAACATCTAATAATTATTAAACTAAATTTAAAAATAAAAATAAAAAAGAAAAAAAATAACTGGCATACGTTTGAGGTGAAAGAAACTGAACCGACGAAAATTAAACTTGATATATATATATATATATATTTTTTTTTTTTTGAGGAGGAACTCTTGATATATGATTGTTCAAAGTTTTCGAATAGCATTTTGTTAAATTTTATTTATGACCATTTTGGATTAATGTTTTTGACTTTTGGTATTCCACGTAATAATAAATAACTAAAAAAGAATAAAAACTGATAGTAATTAACATTATAATGTGCAGAGTCTATTGACTATTGATTTACTTTGGCAGTCAAATTCGTAACTCATAAAAGAGGAAGAACATAACAAAACAAAACAAAAACTGACCATTTCAACATTTAAAGCTTTAGAGAAGACAAAAAGTCTTTTAGAATAAATGTAATCATTTCAAGCACTGTTTCTTCACCAGGCTACCCTTTAAGAGGTTATAACACGCATGTTTGGTACACTGTAATGATTATTAAATGTAAATAGGAATAAGTATTACAAAGAATACATTAAGTTGGAATGTAATAAGTATTACTATTCGTTAGTTTGATGATCATTTAGGAATAGAATCTTGAATATACATCTACAATTTAGCAGAGTATAAAAAGAAGGTGTAATTAAATCATTTTTAAGTCAAATTTTCTAAAATACACATATTTTAGGGTGTTCAAAATAGAACTAATAATTAACAAGAATAAAAATTTATTTTCTTTCCTTTTAAAGATGTGGCAACTATTGGCTTTTTAGGAAATTTAAAAAAAAGTTATTACATGAGGTGAAGAAATAGATATTCAGTACTTTTGATAAGAAATAGTTATTTCTCATTTTGAAGAATAATTATTCATAAGGAATAACTATTCATTGTAATAAAAATATAACCAAACAACTGAATAGTTATGCTTTAAGAATATCTATTACATTACAGTGTCTATTACAGTCTACCAAACGTGTACTGGGTTTTCATTCACCGTTTCTCTCATTAATTATTCCATCTTTCATTGGCAGTTGAAATGATCCCTTCAACATATTAATTAACCATTACTCTGAAAATTTACATTTTGAACTGAATCATGCATGATAATCATAAAGTATTTATACTTTTTTTTTCCCTTCTTAGTCTTAGTTATTAGTACATATGGTATTGACTTCATATATGCAGCATATATCGCAAGCAAGATCAAACTATCAGAGCTAGGAATGCTTATAAGTGAAGTAGAATAATATAACATATATGCAATTCACTTTTAGGTACGGTTCTGAAGGAGAGCTGCCTGATTATAGCACTCTCAATATTAATATTATTATGAATTATTTTTGCCAATTGAACTAATTCGGGTGTGGTTTTCAAAGAAAGTCCATTTGGGTAGTAAGTATAGAAGCTTTAGTTTAAAAACGATTTATTCTATATATGTTTCCCCTCACAGCAACAACCTCCACTACGATAGAAACCGACAATGAGTTTACGAAGGCTTCGAGTAGTGTGAGATAGGCAGCTTAACTTCCTTAATGTACTGGGAGAGGAAAAAGGCCTCTAAGCTTCTTTCTTTCTTTTGAGTTTTCTAGTTATGGATCACAAAGGTTTGGGTCATGCTCATGAACGTCAGAATCAGGCTCTCGATCACTACTCTCAGAATCTGGATCTCGACTGAAGCAACTAGTTCCAGCAGCAGCGGTGATGGTTACCAGCTTCTTCATGATTTCGTGCTGCAGTGAACCAAAAAAAAAAAAAAAAAGAGGTCCTTCTCCTTCCACTTGTGGCATTCTTCTACCCAATCTCTGGTACAGTACTGTGAAGTCTGAAAAGGAGCATCTGAAGAATGTCCGATTTCATATGTTTGAACCATCTCCGTTGAGGAAATAATCTTGGACCCGGAATAAGAACTATTTAAATCAGAACTTGCCTGAATAAAAGGTTCCACAACTTTAAATAACTCTTCCATAGGAAACTAATCCAAATTTTTCTTGACCCCTAGCACCCAACCTAGTAAAGGGGAGAAAGTCGAGTCTCCTCGGATCTCACATCAGCAACTACGCGAGCCTCCCGACGAAGCCAACATAAATCCTATCCAAATAAAAAAAGAAAAGGCAGTTTCATTATGGTGGTATACCAGCCGCCTGTTATGGAACTTCTAGTTCCAATTGAAGCATATAGATCTGTAAATGGATTTGTATGTATAGCCACTTCAGTCGTGCTCGTCGTTTCTCAAAAGTATCTTTTTTCTGGGAACATAGTCAACCAGAAATTATTATGTTCGCAGACCATATGCTGCTACCTTTTCCTTTTCTAGTGAGGGTAAACTGGTTATGCCTTGACTACTGGTGCATCCGGCTCTTAATCTAGAGGGAAGTCCTCGTAGAGTGGCGTCTTTGCAAGTTCATCCCAAACAAAGCGAATCCCTTCCGGGTCTTGGTCGGGAGGATGCGAATAAAACACCAATAGCCCGATGTCAGCTTCTACGACATAAGCTTTAAAGAAGAGAGCTATCAACGCTAATAATAATAAACATTTCATAAGTGCCTGGCTGATGAAATACATTCTCAGAATGCCCTTCGTGCCTAAAAGGTTAGTTCAAGGGCTTTGATAGGGAAATGCACGCGTCAGAGTGGGATAAAGCAACGACGTCAACAGCCTCAGCTTAGTTTCATATGCATTTGAACCGCAGTTCTTTCTTCCTTATTGGATTGAACGTCCCCCCGAATCCAAGACCTCTTGCCGATTCCCAAAATTGGTTCACGCTTGAAAGCCGGAGCTAGTCTTCTTCCCGCTGACCGCTACTAATAAGAGCGGTCGAACCACTACCAGTAGTCCTTCCTCAACAAATGGGGGGTGGTTGGTCAGACCTAACAACCAATGGGGGCACCTTTTCCGTCGTTTTTGGGTAGTATACCCCAAATGCCACCACCACCTATGATGCCAATTCCCTAAACTTCACCAAACCCGCTCACGATCTACTAAAGGGGTAAATCCGGCTTCTAAAAATGACCCGAGTTATGAAACAATGCCGAATAGTATTACGGAGCTGCGAGATTTCATTCTCAAGAACGTTCAAGATTTCCATCACCACGTGTCTCGTCCATCTTATCGGTATCGTAAACCCTATCCGGCTTGGATCGATAGTGTACCATTTCCGCTTGGGTATGTAATGCCTTAATTCTTCTTCATGGGAATGTAAGCCCGAATTAGGTTGGTTGAGAAAGTAAGCGTTCGATTTGGCTTGTGGACCCAATCAAAGAATTTTTGATCTGGGAATCAACTCGTACATTATAGTTTGCACGAAGCCGACCTATAGATAGAAAGAAAAATGCAAGAAAGGAAAATGAAATATGAAATAAAAAAGATGCCTTCAAGTGGCCTTCCTAAATATTTTTATCTTTTTATTTCGATCCTTAACAAAGGATAGGGAGGGCGGATTGCCCCCGGCAGGGCACAGGCTAATTGATGAAATGATAGAGAAGAGAACTACGTGCAACTTGATCCCTTAACATAAGAAAGGGTACGTAGGTGCAGTAGATGTTTGAAAGACTACATGGAATTTCAATCTTTCATCCCTTCATCCCAGTTTCAAAATAGGCTTTGTCGAGATTGCAATTATTGCTTTCGGGTTCTTTCCCCAGCCAGTCACCCCTGTGTGGGAGGGGTCAAGTTGGCTCTCAATTGTGAATCGATCATTCAATATCCTTCTTCTTATGAGAGGACGGAATGGAAGAAAAGTAATGAAACTCGCGATGGCTACTAAATATTGTTGGTTTTAGGTGTTGGAAAATTGCATGCATCATCATATAAATATATATATATATATATTATGCAACTGAATAAAATAGGAACTACTTCATTTTTTGCATAAAACTCATGTTACATTGAATCCAAAAATTATAGTAGGAAAACACATACCTTGATGCTTCAAACTTTAAAACTAAATTAAAATCTCAACAAATACACTTGATCCACTCTTGAACCACTTTGATCTTCACCTCAATATCTATTATGATTGGCCAGAGTGTGAACTTTCCTTTGTTGAAAACCCCTTGAGCCGTGTATGCACTAGATTTTCATCTCACTCTTTTCCTAGCCGCTACTTTGAGTTTCTCTACTTAAAAAAATAATTAACACTTATGCATGTAACTTAGAAAGTCTAGCTCTAGTATGGCAGCCCCTTAATTAGGGCTTTTCAAATATATATCTTGAAGTGGGACCAAAGGAAAAATAAAATTCTAACTTCAATGGGCCTTAAACACTTGTTATCTCATAACTAACCTAAAATTACCATTAATTATTTTATTTCACTATAAAAATATAATTGTACTCTAATTTTTATTTAATTAAACATTATATCCCTCAATTACATAAATTTGCATTGAACCTCCAAAAAAATTGGGGTGTGTAGAAAACCTACTGACCCGCCAAACTCGACCCGACCCGACCCAACCCGAACCGACCCAACCCGAACCGACCCAACCCAACCCGACCCGCTGGGTTGGGTCGGTTTTTAAGGCTTGGTGGGTTGGGTTGGGTTACAATTTTTTTTTTTTTTTTATAGTGGGTCAGGTTGGGTTTGGATCATAAAATTACAAATCCGCCAAATCCGACCCGACCCACCCATATTTAATATATATTTAATAATTTTTTAAAAAAAAAACTAGCTGTAGGGTACTTATATATATATATATATATATATTATATATATATATAAAAAAAATTTAAAAAAAAAAAAACCAGTTGTAGAGCAGCACTTCCTCGGTTCCTCCTACTAATATTAACTTAATATATATATATATATAATATTATATAATTAATAAAATTTTTAAAATAACTAATTCTTCCTATCCTATATAAAAGTCAATTAGTTCACACAAACCCTAATAAATTACTATTATTGTTTAGTTATTAGTATTGTTTGCCTTTAAGGAGTTACATTGATACTAATCTTTGGGTTTTTTTTAATATATTAATATTAATATTTTTTTTTTACTCAATTTAATAATAATAATAATAAAAATTTGTCAAACTCATGGGTTCAACCCGACCCATGTGGGATGGGTTGGGTTGAATTTTTTTTGACCCACCATGGTGGGTTGGGTCAAAAAATCCCCTCAACCTGACCCATGCACACCCCTACAAAAAATTATCCACTGTGAAATAAAATCATGATCATAATGATACTGTCACTTTATTAACACTACATCTTAAGCCCTTGATTTCCTAATTTAATCTCTTAATTATTTTTGTAATCTTAGAATCATATTCTATAGAATATAAACTTTAGAAACTACTTGCTAAAATGGTCCAGTGCAAGCTCTACAACGTAAGCAATTGATACGGTCGCTTAAGGCCCTAAGTATAAAAAAGACCCCAAATTTTAATTTAATTAAGCTCAAATATTAGCATTACGTAAAATAAATTTTTTTTTTTTATCAAGTAGAAATGTTGCGTTCCTAATTTTTTTCACAATATTTTTACAACAAATTCTAAGTAGTAGGTTATTAGAGGTTGTTACTTATTGATAACAAAATAAATAATTTCAATAATGAGTTCAAATTAGAACCAATAACAACTTAATAATTAGGATTTGAAGTGAAAAATATTATAAATGTAGCAAATATATTATTTAAAAAAAAAAAAAAAGCAATACTCAAAAAAAATTCACAACGTTTTCCACAATAATTGAGTTGACAAAATTTTATTAGTTTTTACTTAAGTCCACCGCTAATATTACTCTTTTACTTAACACTATCAATCTACCATATCAACAGATGTGAAAGTTTTGTCAGTTTTTTGTGTCTACATACTTTCTAAAAAAAAATTCTACATTGTTTATGTTAATTAGTAATAATTTTGCACCTAAAACAAGATAATAAAATTTAAGTAAATTTTTTTTTTAAAGTCATATTTAAATATATAAAATGCCTCAATTTTAGTTTTTGCCTTAAGCCCCCAAATACATCAAGGCACCCTGAAATGGTCAAGCCCAACGCATTGAATAATCAAATTTCTATTAAATCAATCTCAATGAGATGTTTCTTGTCTCTTATTGAGATTATAAATTCTACTTTAAGTAAACGTATTCCCATAACATTTCATGCAAGTAATCAATGTACATCATATTGACCATACAAGATCTCACTCTAGCATACATCGTAACATGCAATTCACAATTGAGTTAATCATCCTCTTAGGATTGAGAATTGTTGCATTATCAGTCACAAGATCATTAATTTGTTCAGTTGACAGTACTTAGTAGAGCAAGGCTCGTAGTGGTTCTAGTTCAATGTATTCCAAATATACCAATAGATCAATTAGAAGTCTTTACTTCCATGCTCAAGATAAATCATCATGATCAATATTTTATAGTCTTATTAGATGAAGTTCACAATAGTTTCATCACCAACTATGAACTAAAGTTTATAAGTCACAATGAATTGTAATTTAGATCTTTCACATGCTAATCTCATTAGCATACCTAAATCACATACAATGCAACTTAAAGACTATCTATCAAATGAATACATAATTTCCAATGTTCATATATAGTCTAAAAATATATATAACACTTTTATTTAAAAGTTAATCTCGTACAGTTAATTGGATTTCAAAACATTACTCCCAACATTGGGTTGGGTAGCAATCGATGGCAGCAAAAGCTTGTGGCATTGAATTTTAGTGGTGATTTGGGATTCTAGGCGATGGGTTTTAATTCCCTAAGTGGAGGGACTGGTTATTTTTGGAAGGTGGAGGTGTGGTGGTGGCTAAAGGTTTGGTGGTGAGGCTGAGTTTTGAGAAATTGGGATTCAATGATAGGGATTTGGTGGTGAGTGAGTGAGTGGGGTTGTAATTTTGAGAAATTGGGATTCAATGATAGGGTTTTGGTAGGTGAGTGAGTGAGTGGGGTTGTAATTTTTCTAGAATCTCTATTGAAGAAAAGCTCAGATTGGGATTTAAGCTGTTTGATTTCCTTTCTTTTCTTTTATATGATTTCTCGACCACCAAAAATAATGAGAGAGATAGAGAGGTTTTAATTTGGAAAAGCGAAAGAGATTACATAACTACTGGGGAGGGGCAGTTTAGTCCTTTAGCTCTTTTCTAGTGGGCTCTATCTGGTTAATTTGGGCCACAAGTCAAGTGTAATGCAAGTGCATGACTTTTCCGTCAAAGTTAACCTCAAATTAGGGGCAATTATATACTTTTAAAGTTTGAGAAGGGATATTGTAATTTGGGTGAAAAATTAGGATTGGGGTTTTTGTGTATGTGTGCGTGTGAGAGAGACTTTAAGTATTCGACTAAAACTTTGGCAAAAAAAGCACTAGTTTGAATTGTTCTAGAATCAAATGATGTGAGAGGGCATTTTGTTACTTCGGTCCAAAAAGAGTATAAATGAAATGGTTACCACAACACATCCTTGACTTAATAGTCACTTCACAAATATAAGTGTTTGTGGAGTGTAAATGACAAGGGCCGGTGTTCATGTTTGTTAGAGAGAGTTTCACAAACATACACTTATATTAGGTTATAGTAGAATTTTATCTATAAATAAATAAAAAATAACTCTAAAAAAATAAAATTAAAAAAAAGGGGACTGAACAGTATGGATAGAACTAAACCTACATTTTTTATCCTCCACATTGAGACCATTTGGCTCTCTATTAGCTAGGAACCACCCAAAAACCAAGTTTGATGAAAATAAAGAAAAACTTATCTTATATGTTGCCCTTTTAAGCTTATGGAGAGTTCTTGTCCTATGCTAGGACTGTGCATAGGTATGATTGGGCGGGTTGAGGGGAAAATTTACAATCGATCTGCCATTTGGTAGGTTAAAAAAATTCCAAATTGTCACTAACCCACTAGCCTCCAAAAATGGTAGGTTGATTGAAAATTTTTACTTGACGGATTTAGCAGATTAGTTTTACCTATGTGTTTTTACAAATAAATTTAAATTATACTTCCTCCAAATCTCATAAACCATTAAAGAAAATATAGGAAGCGACTCACTTGCCTATGGATCAAGTACTCGTGTCTTAAACTACGAGTACTTTCTTACTTTTTCAAAAAATAAAAAATAAAAAGAAGCAAGCTATGAGTACAATATTCATGTCACTATGTATGCTTATAAATATGTTGAAAAAGTATCATATATTTTTTAGGATGAGGCTTAGGTCTAGTGCACTTGGAAAAGTATCATATATTTTTTAGGATAAGACTTAGGTCCAGTGCATGTAGTGCACTAGACTCGTTAAGTTAATGACATGTGTTCAAAAGTAGACGTGTTATAATCTTAACGGGTTCAGTGCAATTGGGCACTAGACCCAAACCTCGCCCTATTTTCTATATTAACATATGTCAATCACAGAGTTAAAAAAATACTTAAATTTGATATGAGATAAAAATTAAAAAGAAATGGGTGTGTTTGTATGTATATGTAAATGGGTTGGCTCTTGTCTTGACAGTTTTTTTTTTTTTTTTCTTTTTGGTTGCACCGGCCTGAGATGATCATTTTGCCCATTTGTACCAACAAATTGAGTCCCCTGTAAAATAAAGGGGACTAAAACTAAGAGAATTAAGTGTCATTGATGGCCTAAGAAGATGAGGCGACGACATCAAAATCAAGTCAAAATTAGGTCCTTTAACAACTCGTTTGGGATTAAGGGGAGAGAAAAGTAAAGTAAAGTAGGCCAAAAATAAATCTAATTTATAGCCAACCCAACTCTACTCTACTCTCCTTCCCTCTCCCTTATCCAAACAGGTCATTGGTAAAAGTGGGGTTGATCAGTATGAAGAACTAGGATCCTTAGTAGAATCTTAAAAAGCACCGAGTTAAGTACTTCCAAACTATAGAAAGTTTTAAAAGGTTATGAAACTCTCATTTTTTGCTCGATCTAGAAGGGGATAATTGGTGGAAGCATGTTATTTCAGAAGTGATGGGTTAAGTCCACGGTATAGTTCTTATTGAAAACCCAGAAAGATTAAAGCAGCAACATATTGTAGTCCAATTAACATCCATACATCTAGCTCCCACAAACTCATGCAGACCCCTTAATAATGCGACCCAAATCCTAATAACCTTTACAGTCACTAATTTAAATTAACTTCCAACTTTCCCAGACGAATATTTCAGCATTCCAACTACTATCAGTATAAATTACCAAATAGAATATCCAACGATTTTAGCTAAAGTACGAACAATTCAGCAACAAGGATGTAAGTATGACCACTCCTATAATTTCAAAATCATCAAGGGGAGAGATGCAGCTGCAAGGAACCTAGCATAGCATGTCATTTGAAGATATGAAAGCTGCTATATATTAACGTAAGATTTGAAAGAACAAAAAGTTTTAACCATATGTCAGAACTCTGGGGAGCACAAACAACACATAAATATACAAAGTAGTGATCCCCAAGTAAAAGGCTTTCACATTGACTGAAAGGACAGATTGTCCATGTCAATTTAAATATTAGCTTGTTAAGTACCCTTCAGAGTTGAAGAATTTCAATCTCAATCCTCATCCTCAGCAGCATCAAGTCCATTTGGCCTATGACCTTCGTCTTTGACTTCTTCATCACTATCCCGCAGCTCTGGAGAATTCTCTCTGGACAATGGCTGCCTCTCCAACGGCTCATCATCATCAGATTCTGACCACGCCCGCCTCCGTCGACCTGTGGTTGATGAGGGCGCAGCCTTCAACAAAGTTTACCGAAAAAATGAAAATATATCAGTTAGCAGAGAGGTTAACAAAATGTTGTAAGGAAAATTTAATTCCCCCCACCTGCCCACCCCTCCCCTCCCATCTCTCTCTTCCAGGGCATGCTGGGCACCAAGGGAAAAGGGTAAAACAAAAAAGAATTAACAGTTTGCAGAAACATGCAATCATGATAATAATGATATGATTCTCCATTGACCTGTTGCCCAATGTAGTATATAGCATACCACTACTAAATAAACCATTCCAGTATCTAGAAGGAAAGACATCATTATCTATATAGTTCTGAGATCATGGTTACGAAAAAATTAAATCTTGCCCAAGTATTTCACAAAATGCATTTAAGACTGCCACACATCCCATATCAAAGTTTCCAGCCACAATCTCATGTTGCAACATAGATTGATTTTAAAACATTTCAGCAAGAATCTAAGCAGATACTAGTTGTTTCTTGAAGTCAGAACTACTTCATCCAAAAAATAAAAGTAAATTAAATTACCATATCATCTTCAGCATCAGAATCTTCAAGCCCAGCAGCTGCAAGAGGATCATGAGCATTCTCTTCCGCATCATCCTGATCATTCTGACCTGTAGGCTCCCTATAATTTATGTTAGCATCTTCATCTTCCAGATCTTCCTGATCATCCATCATGTCAGCTTCTGCTTCCTCTGTCTCATATCGCGACTTCGAGCCCTTGTCCTTCTTTCTCTTCTTTCCACCTTTTCTCTTCTTCTTCTCGCTATTCCCGCCTTCCTCATCATCAATCTCTGACCTTTCTCTCCGCTTAGAACCAGGTGTGCTGCTCTTCCATTGCTCCTATGGATGCAAGAAACATGTTCAAATAAGAAAATATAAATTTTGAGAGGATATTTTATTGTCATAACTGACTAGCTAGTTGTATTAAACTCATAGAAGACCAATGGAACCTAAACAGTAACCATCTATAAGCATCAAGTTGCTCCCCGTCCATTACTTAATAAATCAAGTCCATCCTGACCTGCCCCATATCACAGACAAACTACATGAATTAGGAGTTTGCTGACAAACATAACCAAGCCATTTGTAATGCACAAACTAAGGGCCCCAAACCTCTCAAAAGTTTGACCAAGGATTTATTTGGTTGGGAGGATAAAAAATATTTAGTTTTTCCTCGTGTGTATTTAGTTTGGAGGATAGAAAAGTAGAGAAATAGAAAAATTTTTTGTTTGGTTAAGAAAAAAAATGAGAAAATAGAAAACGTAGTTTGAATAGATTTACTTCCATGACCCTATTACATAAAAAAAAAATGCTGTTAGTTTAAAAAAATATAATTAAATAAAATAATTAAATAAATAAAACACAACCAACCACACACAAGTGGGAGGAGATGGGGTAGATGGGTAATTTCCCATCAAGCCCCCTCTTTCCCCTTCTTTTTCTCCCGAAAGTGGGGAGACTCCAAAATACCCCAAATGGTGGGCCTATGGAGAAAACTCTTGGGCCCCACCAGAATCTCTCCCATTTTCCCCCCTCAACTAAACACCCTCTCATACCATTTTCTCCCCACTTTTCTCTCCCCCATTTTCACCTCAACCAAACACACTCTAAATGGACCAACCAAACACACTCTAAATGGATGTGCATATTCAATACACAAGCATTAATTGCAGCATTTCATTTATAATTTATAAATGTTTGTGATCTGTATATATCCTTACATTTTATATTGGTCTCGTGTGGGCATGCAAGAGCAAATACATAAAGTAACTGAAATAGAATGAACTGTGACCCAAAATAGCAGTAAACAAAGCCTATCCCTACTTATGGGGCAAAATACTAGACCATACAATTTGAATCAAAGATACAATGTTTCAATAAAATTGCTGTAGATTGCCGAATAGCTCCTTTCTTTACTTTATTACAACATATTTTGTAACTGACTTTAGCAAGAGTATAAATCTGAGACATACATTCTTAATCATGTATACTTAAAAAACAATGTATACCTCTAATGCAATGGCTATCAATAAGCAGAGATATTTTAATTAAGGGAAATGTAAATGTTAACGAATGCCCTAAGGGCATTGGTTTAGGAACAATTTTGAGAAACATTTTATGGGAAAATGATAAAGCAATTAATTTTTTAGACAGCTTTTTATATTTCCCATGAAAATTGTGTTAAAACTTTTTTTTTTTTTTGATAAGTAAGAATGTTATATAAACAAATGGCTACTCTATGCATGAAAAACACAGAGCAAACCTAGAGAATACAAGAAGAAAAAAGAGAGAACAGAAAAGAACCAGACAACAAAATAATTACAAAAGAGAAAGAGAACTAAGAAAAGAAGTGAGAGAATCATTAGATGTGAGTCTCCAAGCCCAAGACCAATCAAAAAGAGTCCCACAAAATGAAGCAAGAATCTGATCATCGGAACTATCCAAATCCTTAAAAGTCCACCAATTCCGTTCCTTCCAAATACACCATAGGATGCACAACGGAACTAAGTTCCAAATCTGAGACGAATGCTTCCCCAACCAATTCCACCAGCCAAAAAGAAAATCTGGGATCGATCTCGGTATAACTCAAGACAAACCAAAAGTTTTTAAGGCAAAGCTCCACAACCGATGAGCCATCTCACAATGAAGAAGTAGATGGTCTACCGTCTCTCCACAATGACGGCACATAATGCACCAATCTACAAAAATCAACCTCCTCAATCTCAAGTTATCGCCCGTTAGGATCTTATTCCAAGCTACGCACCAAATAAAAAAAGAAACCCATCTAGGTGCCTTTACTCTCCAAATACCTTTCCAAGGAAAGACAATTGAGGGAGAATCCCGCAATTTGTTATAATACGACCGGGTGTCAATTGCCTAATATGGTTTATTAACAATTGCTCTATAGGTACCCATTAACATGACCTTTTAATTAAAAATACATAGTTGGTAACCTTACCTTTATACGCTGAAAATGTTCCTCCTGTTGCCTCACCCGCTTTAGCTCATCCTCTTGCTTTCTCCTCTCCAGCTGTTTTCACACAAAGTATCAGTGAATTTACTGCATATAGGGCTCAAAGAATGTGTTCTTGCACGACAACCATAGATGTTCAGGGTATAAAGCAAGCAGACCTGAAATTTCCTTTGTTCTTCAGCCTTACGACTGGCTTCCTCAGCCAACGCAACCTGTCGAGCAACTTCTTGTCTCTGCCGGATCTGCTGCTCTTCACGAATAGCTGCTTCAAGGTGAGGTTTGGCTGCGGCAAGTACATTCTTGCAATAGTCAATATGGGTGTCAATTTTCTTCTCATCAAACCCATGAAAGTGAAGGTTGGAAGCAGCAGACAACTGACTAAACAGCCGAACAGCATTTTCTAGCTCTGCAATTGTTGACCGCACCTACTTGAATTCCAACGCAACAGCAATGTGAGAGCAAGAGAGAGAGAGAGACTATATTATATCCAGCATAATAAAAGCTTTCCAAAAAACTCAAAATAGTCAATGCCACTTCCAGCTTAAACGTAGTTCAATTTAAACAAAAATTATGAATGTAAATTACATCCATGCCAATGGCATAGGCAGGTATAATTCAAAAATGTCTCAGTGAAGAACAAGTTGTAGCAAAACAGAACTTCACACATTTAAAAGCTACGTTAAATGACAAACAGAGACCCATTAACAATTTAACTTAAACAAATGCAACTCTCAGTAAAGTTTGTACAACCTCATCAGCAGTCTTCTTAGTCTTTTGTAGTGTTGATGCTGAAAACTTCTGCAATGTGACTCCTGCATCAAACCTAAGTGTGTAATTTGAAGGTGCCAAGTGGATGGCTCTCAGTAAAGTTTTTTTGCAGTCTTGCCACTGTTCAGCTTCATAATAAGTACGAGCTAAATAGAGAAGAATCTGAGAGTCTGTGTTATAGTAAAACTTCCGCAAGCAATTTTGATACTGCAAGACAACAAGGTTCATGAACACATGCATGCAGTAACGAAAAGGAATATAAAGTTAAAAGAAAGAAGCATACAACAAAATGAGATCAATTACCATTTTTACAGCCAATGAAAAATTTCCTTGTGCAAAATAAACATGGGCCAAATTTATCCAAACGTCAGGCATCTGGACAAAAATGTTTCCACTAGCAGCTTCTTGAACCTATAATAATTCCTCAGTGAAAACTCTAGCAAGTTTATACATGTCCCAAAAATGGGGAATACCTATTTGGCATACCTGAGTGAATATATCTTTAGAAACATCAAAGTGGCCTTTCTCTGCCAAAACCACTCCCGCACCATCGGCAGCATACAGATTAGCAGGATGCTGAAGCAGAACCTACATGTATTGGTATAGAAAAGTACATACCACAGAACAGATTCATGATTAATGACAGCAAAGCATTAAGACAATAAATTAAGCATTAAAGGGAAGAAACTGAAATTAAATGAGCTGTAAGCACAATGAATCAAAGGATGAACTCTAAAAACATCATGCCATAGTATTACATTGAAATAAGAGGTTATTAAAATCCAGACTAATGTGTACAAGTCAATCAAATACGCTGTTTAGATGGTTCATAATAGAGAACATCACCATTTTTCAGTACCCTTTTTAATTTTCTTCTTTCTTTTCTTTCCTTTTTTCCCTGTGCTTGCTATAATTTTCTTTATCTCCCTCTCTTCATGAAACAAGAAAATTATGTGCTACATCTTGTTTGTGAGATTGAGATATATATAAATATTTCATGGAGTCTTTTGATTTCTGTGTATTTAACTTTTTTTTTTTTAATAATATAGGTAATAAGAGTTTTATTGATAGGAAAAGTACGATGTGTTTACGATTGTAAACTCACTGCACTTGAAACAAATACAATCAAATCAAATGCCAAATCTAACAGAAATAAGGAAATCAAAAATGGAAATACAATGCGTAAAACCCCAAATACAAGACCACTAAAACAAAGTTCTAGCTAGCAAAGTGTTCAATAGATCTATAGGTCTCTCAATGTCCTCAAAAGTTCAGGAATTGCATTCCTTCCATACTAACCACATAAGACACGTCAGTACCATATTCCAAATAATTGAAGAATAAGTCCCCAGCCAATTCCTCCAAGCGAAAAGAAGGGAGACAATTGTATTCGGCATCACCCACTGAACAAACATAAGAAAGACTTCACTCCACAAAGCATGAGCAAACTTACAATGGAGCAAAAGGTGATCCACAGTTTCCTTATCACACCGACATAGACAACACCAATTAACAAGAGGCAAGTTCTTAACAAGGTTATCTATTATATGAATCCCACCCCTAGTAGCTGTCTATAAAAAGAAAGACATACTTTTAGGTACCTTAACACACCAAATGCTCTGCCAAGGGAGAGAAACAGAAGGGGCTTTCAATAAAGAATAATTAAAGGAGCACACATCAAAAACACCACTATGAGTCAATTGCAAAATCAGGGTATCATCACCCTCCCCCCTTGGTATCTTGGTGGAAACACGTTCAAAGAAGAGTAAAATCTCCCCAACTCCCAGTCATTAAAGTCGCGATGGAAGAGTAAGTTCCAACTCCTACCTCCCCCATCTGGTGCATATAAAACTAGATAAAAAAATCAGAGCTTTTGGAGCCACAACATAGGCAAACAATTCCGGATATAACTCTTTCAAAGAAATAGGACCACTCCAAGGGTCGTCACCACATGACCAAAGAAACTTTCTACACCTTTTCTAATGTTCTTCCACAAACCACAACCATGTGTCCCTCTAACAACTCTAGTGCACCAACCACCAGTAACCTCCCCATATTTGGTGGCTACAACCTGACGCCATAAATGGGTAACTTCCTTCCCAAAGCACCATAGCCACTTCCTAAGCAGAGTTTCATTAAAAAGCCCACTCCTCCAAATCTCCAAACCACCTGCCTAACAACTTTATCCCAAGCAACAAGCAGATATTTAAAAACTTCATCGGATCTCCCCCAAAGAAAATTCCTCTAAATCCTCTCTAATCTGTCCACTACATGTTGTGGAATAATAAACAAAGATAAATACTAAGTTGGAAGGCTCAACAAGGTGCTCTTCAATAAAGTAAGTCTACCCCCTTTTGACAAATATAACCACTTCAAACCTATGAGCTTTTTCTCCATCCTTTCTATAATAGAGTTCCAAATCGAAGCATCCTTAAAATGAGCTCCAAGAGGCATTCCCAAATAAGACATGGGCAAACAACCAACCTTACAGCATAAAATACGAGCCAAAGCATCCAAATTCCCAACCTCACCAACTGGCACAATCTCACTCTCACCAACATTTACTTTCAAGCCTGTAATAGCTTCAAAGAAAATCAACACCAACCGAATATATAATAATTGTTCCCTAGATGCATCACAAAAAAGAATAGTATCATCAGCAAACAAAATATGAGAAATATGCAAACCTCCTCACGCACTGGGACTTGCTTGGAAATCCCTAAGAAAGTCTCCCTCTTATGTCCTCTTTAATAACCTACTAGCACCTCCATCACCAACAAGAACAAAAGTGGAGAAAAAGAATCCCCTTGACGGAGACCACGAGAGCTATCAAAAAACGTATTGTAAAGATACACGCCTTCATCCATCTCCCCCACATCTCCCCAAAACCCATCCTTTTCATAAGGTAAAACAAAGCACTCCAATTTACATGATCATAAACCTTCTCAATATCCAACTTGACAATCACACCCAGAATATCACTCTTCAATCTACTATCCAAGCATTCGTTTGCTATGAGAACAAAGTCAAGAATTTGTCTTCCCCCTAACAAAGGAGTTCTGGGAGTTAGATACAAGTTTATCCAACACACACTTCTGGGAGTTAGATGTAAGTTTATCCAACCCACATCATAGCTTGTGAGCCAACACCTTTGACAAAAGTTTGTACAAACTACCCACAAGGCTAATAAGGTGAAAGTCTTTAATATTTACAGCATTGATCTTCTTGGGTATCATTACACAAAAAGGAAGCATTAAGAGATTTCTCAAATATGCATTGTCTATGAAAGTCCACAAAGAAAGCCATAACATCCTCCCCAATCACAGACCAACACTTTTGAAAGAAAACCATGGTAAAGCCATTAGGACCAGGAGCCTTATCACCCTCAACCTCCCAAAGAGCTGCAATGATCTCCTCCCTTTCAAACTCCCTTTCAAGTGAAAAACGATAAGAATAACCCAAACTAGCAAATTCTAACCCATCAATAGTGGGCCTCCAAGATTTAGATTCCTAATATAAACTCTTATAAAAACCCACCACTTGATCCTAAATATTAGACTCAGCCTCATACGTAATTCCCTCAACCTCCACACCCCTCATTGTATTAGCTCGTCTATGTGAATTGGCAAGCCTATGAAAAAACCCAATGTTATTGTCCCCCTCTTTTAAGAAAAAAGCCTTTGATATCCGTTCCACTAGCATCGAACTCAATCCACAAAACCCTCCACTTTAAGCCGCATATTCTCAAATTTAAAAGAACTCTTCCCCCTTGCCATGCCACCTGCCTCCACAATAAGAGGACAATAATCCGAAACCACATGAGGGAGAAGCCATTGGATCATGTCCAAGAAGTGGTCCTCCTAGTCAATTGAAACCAAAACTCTATCTATGTGTGACATAGAAGGATTCACAAAGTCTCGAAACCACGTATACTCACCCCCACCAAAGGTAGATCAACCAAAAAATTCCTCTCAATAAAGTCTGAGAATTTGAACATGGCTGGACTAAACGAATTACAACCAAGTCGCTCTGCCAGATATCTGATAATGTTGAAATCACCAAAGACACACCAAGCCAAATTCCACCTCACTCTCTTACACTATCAAGTTCTACCCATAAAGCATCCCTAAGACTGGCATTAGTCGGACCAACCATACACCCCCGTACATATCCAAACAAACCCATTTACCACACCCTTCAACAAGACAAAAACAGAAAAGCTACCAACCACACAATCAATTTTCTCATACACCCTTATGTCCCAGGTCACCAGAACTCCCCTTGCTGTGTGAACGGCATCCAAAGCTACCCAATCTACAAAAGGCATGCCCCAAAGACTTTTCACAACAGAAGAATTGGTACAGTCTAATTTGGTTTCTTGAAAACACGCTACATCACACTTCCATTCCTTAAGTAGATTCTTCACAGTATCCCTCTTACGAGGATTGTTAAATCCTCTCACATTTCAAGATAAAAGTTTCAAATTCATGGACAACCAACAAAGCCCAACCCACTGAAATTCACAATCCCTCTAGTTCATCTACCAGATTGCCCATCATAATTAATAGTAGAAACTAAATTCCATAATTCCCTCATACCTTCTTTAGATGAAGAAGCAGTGCGGCGAAGACTACCTAAAGCAGCTTGTTTCTCCCACACTTTCTCAAGTTGTTGAAAGAAATCAACTCACCGCCTCTCACAAGAATCAATTGGAAAACCCACAAACTTAAAAAAGCCCTTAATCATCTTACTAACCCAAATTGAAGGTTCCAAGTCATCCCCCATAGAAATGTCATTTGGGTCACCCTCCTCTGTCATTAAATCTAGACCCCCATTAGGATCCAATTGAGCCAGAGGTACAAATTCCGATCATCCTCAGCCTTGTTTGATCCTGTGGGATTGACCCAGTTCAACAATAGAGTCTCGTCTTCGAAAGAATCAAATGCCAACTAAGAAAGAGGAGAGAATCAATTTTGTTCCAACAATAGTTGATGGTGAAGCATATCAGAGGACATCGATTGCGTCGTCGAAGAACCCACAGTTGAAGAATCAATAAGTTCTGTGAAGCCGGATTGCCCATCGGAGTTTGAAACAACAAACCCTCCTCAATCCCACTTATCAGACAGCTCATAGCTAGACACATGAAGCAGCAGGAATTCCCCGCCCCTTCTCGGCACCGCTACTTAGAGAGCCCACCAAAAGATTACTGGCAGCCCCAGCCACAACGGACCTTAAGAGATCCCCGCCCACCTCATCGGTACTAGGAGGCACTAGCAGTGACTTCTCGGCTGAGATGTGGGAACCCAATCCTTCACCCATCTCCCATGATCGTGAAAGGCCATGTTTTTCCAAGCGACTAAAGGTGCCGGGTTGAACCTGATGGGTTTTGGCCAGTTGGGCATGTTAGGCTTGCTTAATAGGCCTGAGCCCATTAGGTTGTATAGTTTGGACAGCCTTAATGCCTTTGGGTTGAACGAAATGGGCCCACTTCACCAAAAGTTGGCCATCACCTTCTAAAGCAGCAAAGATTTTTAAATAAAAATGGGCCTGAGTCCACTTAAAAGAAGATACTTGCACGGACTGGCTAGATATGAGGTGAGTTGGAATATTTGATTTTGAATAAAATAAATCACCCAAATCTCTCCTTCTGATTTTTAATTGCCAGACAGTTTTGGAAACTGCTTCTCCAAAAATAAATCACTTCCTGATTTCACGTGCCCATTAAATTCTTTCCAAACGTGATTCCTTGGATTACTGATGGATTTTTCAAACGGACCACCACCGGCAGCCACCTCTTTCCCCGGCCTAGAAGCCGATCTTCCCAAGAAAAAATCACACAACTTCCTTTCAAGAAAAGCCCAGCCACCCTTATGAAAACTTTCCTTCTGGGACACGCATACAACCACATCTTGCCCCATTGTGATACTCTAATATTTCCACAAAAATACAACCCTTATTCGACTTACTAGAACACTCCAAGATTTTATAATTCTCATGAAACCATTTGAAAAAATGTTGCTTGCTAAAATGCTAAAATCCCAACAGCATAACTCTACCAAGCATGCAATGATTCAATCCAAACCCGATCTAACAACCCAAATAGAACCATGATTCTTGCCCTGTTTTTCAGTGATGGAGTAAGAATCCATACGACCCCCATCAAAAGCCAAGAAGAAAGCCTTTGTGTCGATATGAAAAGAAGCAGAATTCCCCCGTCCCTCCTGGTAAGGGAGGAGGCTTAACTTGTGAAATATGGGAATTGAGTTTAGGTGAAGGTTGCAGTGTAGATTTTGGGTCCAGATTTTTTAGGGGTAGGGAGGATTGAGCTGGGGTATATTGGGGTATGTACTGAACAAACTGACTTGGCCAGTAGCAAGGTTGTTGGATAGGGATAGGATGTGTAGGGAAGAAATAATGAGGGGTGGGGAGAAGATTTGGGGTAGCGAAAGGTGGGAGAGCTTGTGCATTAGGATAAGGCGGTGGTGGAAGGTGTTGTGGGAAAGAGGAAAAGAATGGCTGTGGTGGGAATTGTATAGGAGCAACAGGCAGAGTATGTGGTGGAGGGAAGGGGCGAGGTGGAGGGGGCAGGGTGGGAGCACTCATAGCTTAGCTCATATATATATATATATATATATTGATAAATAGCTTAGCTCATATATTTACCATTCTGTAATCTTTCATACTCTCTAAATTTTCTTCTATGCTTTTATATATCATATTATTTTCTTGTTCTCTTTTTTTTTAGTAGTAAGTTGCATATGCATCCAATGGGTTTTGAAACCACAACCACTCCCTTCACCCAAATCTTACAGGAGGAAATGCAATTTGAGCTAGAGCTCATTGGCTATAGTTTCCTCTCTTTTCAATTGAACATAACTAACCTCCAAGTTTTTTTGCGACACCAGCCAGCAATTAAGCACTACCATCAATTTAGTTATACAAACTAACAAATTCCCTATAGAACTACTTTTGATCAAATGCAAAATATTAATGGAATTTTCATAACTGCAACATACACCCACATAGAAAAGCTGTTGAGCAAAAGCACTTGTATAATTGGGAGAAAAAAAAAGAGTGCAAAAAGTACCATTCAAACAGAAGGAAATAAGGAAGTGATCAAGAAATATTGCAAAGCACAGCAATCAAAAGGAAATAGAATAACCAGAAAATCATACTCTTGTATAGAGTTCCTTGGCTTTTTCCAAATGGGTAGCTTCCAACTTGGGATTTCTTTTCTCGTTGCGTATTGCAGCAAAGTAGTTCCAGTTTCCCTTTCCAATGTCAAACAATCAAATGAGATGAAAATGTTGTACTAACGATAATGATGAAAATGACAATCTAGCAACAAGAGCTGAAAAAACAATCAGAATACTAACATGAATTCTCATTAAAATTACAAGATGATTATACTGGTAAAAAGAATTCTTTGGAAATGCACTTTTGTCAAGGTTTGCAGGATTTTAAGAGAAGACTTTATGAAGTAATACCACAAAATTTGACAGCAATAAAAGCACACACAGTGAACAACATATGTACCAGAGAGAGTGTGGCATAGGAATCCTTTCCATCAGTTGCATCACTAGCAGCCCGGAAGGTTTCTTTTGCTTTAACCCAGTCATCATTTTTTAACTCCAACTCACCAAGCATGGATAATGCATTAGGGCACTTGTCATTCACCTTCAGAGCATCATGAACCTATGAAAAAGGAACCATTACATGAAAACATAAAAATATACACTATATATATTATAATAATAAATGACCTAGAAGCAGGAAAGTTATATGGTTAATAACAAGTTAACAACCAGTTCAATGCTTAATTGAACATTGTTTCGTGCTTTTGCAATGGCAGCAAGTCTCAGATAAGCATCAACATAGTCTGGATACTGCAAAGAACGAACAAAGGAATTAAGCAAAACCTACCAAATGAAATAATATATGGACAAGGTCATGAAACATCAGACAATTATTACAGAAACTAGTTGAGAAATCTATAAACAATTAAACATAGATGAAAATAAATAAAACAAGTTGATAACATGCAGAAACATTCTGCAGTTAAGCAGCTCTTTCGGTATACATGTATACTACAACAAATTTACTGTCAAAAGTAAGCCCCTTCCAACCAGTTGGGGTCACATGGGTGTGGTTGAAAAGAAACAACATAGCTAATAACAACACCATTTAAAAGGAGATGGCTCAGTTCAAGTTAGAGAGCACATACACACACAATGCAAATGGCCAAGAAAACTATGAGTTGAGGGTATGAAGGAAAAGATACGTCCTAGGAAAAGCTAAATGGAGAACAAGATACATGTGGCTGATCCAACTATCTCTCAAGTATTTCTACTAAATGTTAAACAAGAGTTTCTATTAACAAAGAATCCTAATTAATGTCATTCCAATCCCCTTAGTGATATTTATGTATAAAAAAGAACCTAATCGAGACTCATGTGTGTGTGCACATACAGAAATACACCACATACCTTATATAAGATTAGTCGGTACAAAATGCTTGCAGTTTCAGCATTGTGTAACTGCTCTTGTAATCTGGCAAGATTAAATAGCGGTGTGACTTTGTTCCAAGGTAGTTCCACATGGCGACCACTATCTTCAAGTCGATGAAATAATTGCCTGTCCTTGTATTGAAGAACGGATGCACTAGCATCAATCTCTTGGAACTTCTCACTACCCTCAATGAAAGGAAGCCAAACTCCATCACCTAGAGCCTCCTTGAAAGATTGTTCAGCAAGCTATCAAATAAGAAGACATCAAGGTTATTATTGCTGGTTGCACCAATAAATTTGCTTTCCAAGGAAAAAAAAAAAAGAGTGTAAACCCACTCAAGAACAATGGAAAAGAATACTAATTGTAACTTCTTATCTAATCCTTTGAGAGTAGCACAAACCTCAAACTCTCCCCTTTCAAAATGAAGAACTCCAATATTGTTAAGCAATTCAATTGGTACTTCTTGACCACCCTTTTTCAAAAGACTGCGAGCCTGTAGCATTATTTGAAGTCTCAATTAACCAAGAAAAATTGCAGAACTGGATGAGGAATTAACACTTGCTATCTCCAAAAGAGTAATGGATAGGAAGCCCTTACAGTTTTGAAGGCATCCAGAGCTGCTCCCATGTCAGATGAAATTAACAATTCCCCCAGCTCAAAAAATGCCTATATCATAATTAGAAGAATCTTAAGATGTGAAACTAGAAGCTAAATGAAGAATGTAGCAAACTGAATTAACTTTGGTTATTTACTTGAAAAGTTGAAAGCATGCAACTCAGAAGACATGGTAGTTTGCATGTTAAAACCCAAAAAAGGATACAGAACACATCCTACATTCCTACATTATCATACGAAAAGAAGGATTTGGCTGTTTCACCTTTTCAAAATGATGAAACTAGCCAAAAACTCAAATATTACTATACTTTACTAAATTATTTTCAGCAAATAAAACTGGACTCCTCCATACACGACCAAAAAAAATGCAAGACACAGGTGATAGTGTTGCAACAAACCAGTCCTTGGTAGGGAGACTTGTTCAATAAAACATCAAGAAACAATAGATAACATAAAAAGGATCAACTACCTGAGAATCACGTGGGTCAATTTTGGTAGCCTTCCTCATAAATTCCTGGGCCTTCTCAGTCTGGCCAAGCTGAACATATATGTGCCCAAGAGCCTAAAGCATGAGAGAAACATCAATTCAACATGAACCATAAGGATAAAGTTGGAGGGCTAAAAACAGATTTCTGATTGGTTTGGACATTGCATGTCAAATGATCTTTAAAGACATTTGCAGTAAAAATGATCTTCTTGCCTGAAGAAAAATAAAATGAAAAAACTAATATATTCTAGTAAGATGAGGTAGTGGCACTGGCAGCTGGTGTTGGCAAGGTTGCCAGCAAGAGCAATTGCAAGAACATAGAAGATGTGGAAATTATTTTCACTCAAGTTACATTCACAAAACAATCAAGCCTAAAAATCATGAAATAACACTTTCAATTGACTAACTCACTTTCAATGTCTCACAATTATCAGGGTAAATCTCCAAAACCTTATCAAAGTTTGACTGTGCACTTCTCAAATCCCCCAACTTCAACTGTACTTGTCCCAAACCTGTCATCAGTTTTCCAGCATATGAACAAGAAGTGATAGGTCAAAAGAAAATAAATATCAAGCCCAATTATAACAATTCTGCAAAAAGTGCATCCACTTGGATACAGTGTTGAACAATATAGTAGTCACCACATTATGCACGTTGAAAAGTGGTAATAAAACCCAAATCCATTTGAACTATTTAATATGAATCCCATAGGATTTTATGAACACAATTAAGCATGCTTCAAGTTACAAATACATCAGGCATTTATCTGTTACATAAAATAGCAATAATCAAGTCAACTCAACTCAATTAAGCCTTAATTCCTACTAATTGGAGTTGGCTGGGGCCTGGGGGTATCCTTCTTTGCCAATCTACCATATCCAAGCCATATAAGTAAAATATTATATGATCATATTGTTCCTCAAGTCCATATAAGTAAAAAAAATCAAAAAATTATGATAATTTTTGGTGTCCTATTAATCCTTTTCACACCTCCAATGCAAATCCAATTGATGACTACAGCAAAAGTTAATACAATGCATTATAGCCCCCAAATAAAACAATCATGATTGTGGTAAAGATGAATGATTAAAAATTAAAGCATGATAATATTATGCCAACATATCAAAAATGTTCATAAACAGATTAAAATCATAATGATATGACAATGGCACGTGGTTACTGACCATAATAAGGAAATATAAATTCATAGGGCTTATTGATTTCCTTGACAGATGCCATGTAGTACAGCCCAGCTTTTTCATAGTCCCCCTAAAGTTAAGATGCAGAACATTAATATTATTAGTAGTCAGAAAGACCATAGACTGCAAAACAAGCTTTTAAACAAAAGAGTTAACTTCAGATGTATGCCTAACAAAGGGAAAGAGGGGAAAGAATGAAAGTCAAGGGAAGAGAGAGAGGTGCTTTTGGTAGTCAAAATAAGTCACTTGTCATAATACACGATGGATAAGGGCGGTTGAATACAAAAAGGAGACAAAGATTCACTTGAACAGGCAAAACAGTCTGCTTTATTTCCCCCTCCTTCCACCTTTTTTTAGCAAGTAAAAACTTTGCACACCTCATTAAAATGGTATTAAGGAAAAGGGTATGGTTTCCAACCTTGCTATGGTAAGATCGTGCTAAATTGTAGTAAGAATGTGCCTTTGTTGGTCCATGATTGGTAACAGCAAGAGCAGTTTCAGTCAGTTGCTCAACTAAAAAATGTTGACCAGTAAAGAAGAAGTGATTTGCTAGATAATTAAGCGCCATTGCACAGTAAGGATATATTTCAAAAGCTCTCTGCATTTTTTCCATTCCTTTCCTAATTCCAGCAGCTGTGGAGATATTATAGAGCAGCAGAATTAGTCTACACAAAATGAGAAATTAACATGCACAGATAATGAGAAGATCATATAAGACTTGACATAAGGAAAATAATATTTTCTGACATAGCTTTACCTTCATTTGTATGTAGATCCGTAATTGCAAGTGCAACAAGAGCCTCAGCATTTTCTGGATCCAACTGCACATATAATCATGAAACATATGTAGACGACAGAATTAGTGAAAACTTGCAGCATGTGCTGTAGATTTTATTAAAATCAATTTGTATATAAAAGATGATACATGCCTGCAAAACCCTTGCAAATGCCTGCCGAGCTTTATCAAACTGACCTAGTTTGTAGCGACAGAGACCTATGCCAAGTCTTACAGCCGCAGGACATCTGGGATGCACTATCAATGCCCTCTTACAAGAGTTCCAATATTACAGGTCAAGAGCAACATCAAACTCATGTACATTGCTGAGAACATATCTCTAAAGTACGAATACATCAATATAATGTCATGCAGAGGGCTAGTGATGATCCCTACCAATTTATTGCATGTATCTTTGTTGTATTTATGTATATCTACTTGTGTGTGGTGTTATGTATGTATGTATGTATGTTTGCATGTGATGCAGCCATGGAAGATTTATTTGTTACTACGCAGATTCATTAATACAAGATCTATTTTACGAGGCCCATGTGTGAAGTGCAATTGAAGTAAAAATCTTGGGTTTTTAAAGTCTAGTCCTATGTGTTCCAGGGTTACAGTTTTTAATTTGGGTTTTTATTTAACAAGTTATGGTCAATTTTGTATTCCAGCACAAAACTGTAATCTTTGTGAATTAAGAGTATTTTGGTAATTTAGTTGAGTCTAGATTTTCTAAGAGATTTGACTCTTTGTTATATCCTCAGTACATTGCTTGTGCACTTGGGCTTCTTTTTTCATTCCCTTCTTATTTTCAATAAAGCATTATTAGTGTTTTTAAAAAAATTCTTTTTCCTAAGAGATCCAAAGTACCTTCGGTTTTATTTTCTTTGGGTCTAAGTAATTCTTTTAGTAGTTATTATTTATTACCTTCTTAGGTTTTTAGTTTACAAGTCATACTAGGATTCTTAATACTACTAGTACAAGAAAGAGTCCCTGTATATATGTATGTTAGTACAAGAAATATTCCTTACATATATTTGTGCTCAATGTACTCAAATAATAGATGGAGAACATTAAAAAAAAAAATATATATATATATATATATATTGAGTGTTTTTAGTACGGAGCTATGTTATCAAATAATAGATGGAGAACATTAAAAAAAAAAAAATATATATATATATATATATTGAGTGTTTTTAGTACGGAGCTATGTTAGTCTTGTTGAGTTATTATTATTTTTCCCTCTTTCTCTTCTTTTTTTACTTCTTCACTTTCTTGAGTAGTTCACAGGTACTGTTCATACAGCCCCGAACACAACCAATTTCTTTATTTTCTATACATACAAACATATATATATATATAGAGAGAGAGAGAGAGAGGAAGAGCCCTAACCCTTTCTTCTGCAACTGTAAATCAGAGACAAATCCTCCTAAATCTTATCCCGCCACAATTGCAAGTAGACAAATTCCCCATTTTGTCCAACATCAGTATGTATGTATGCATGCATGCACATAAAATCAGAGACTATTAAGGTGCACATTGCTTTCCATTGGCAATATAACATGAAAATAACAAACCTTGTACAGCTCCAAAGACTCACTGTAGCGTCCACGATTGAACTCAACACATGCCTGCAAAATGACAAATATCCAAAGCAAGTTATTTACAACAGAGGAAGCATGTGTGCACCAAACATATCAAATCATGCCCCAATATGGCCTCTCCAGGCTGACCCGGTTTTTCTTCATAAATAGTTGAAGAAGCTCCTAGTCCTTAAGTGAAATTTAGCTCTAATGGTGTTATTTACCATTAAGGTCACCCCTACACCCCAACCCCAATGTTCTCAACTTCCATTTCTACATCACACTTTTTGCTAGTGAGAGTCCCATGCACATGGCATATGAACCCCTCAAGTACTCCAGATGTGGAGAGAGGACATGTGGTATACATTATGCCTATCATCAATTCAAGTCAGCCTCAAGCTCAACTAAGGGTTAGCTAAAAGTCATGCCTGTAATTGACATATATTTAAAGAATTATTCAAAAGACAATAAACTCCTAGACAGACTAAAATAGTGAAAGAGTTTTGCATTGCCAACCACAAGTAATAAAGATAAGGCTTTGTTGGGCAAAGTCAGCATCACATTATCATCTAGAATGTCTAACATACCAGGTTAGGAAAATAGATGGAGATTTTTGTGAGAGAAAAAACTTTCAATGCGACCAACTATGGTTCACCAGAGGACAATAATGTTACAAAATTTACAATTAAGGGCAGAGCAAGTTTTCCCAAATATTGATCTTAGGTGATTCTCAAACAAGAAAGGAATAGCAAAATAAAACATACCTGGCCCAGAAGAGCTGGAACATTATCACGATCTCCATCTAATACAATCTTAAAAGCAGCAAATGCCTGTTCTACATCACCCTTAGCCAGTAAAAGCTGACCTGTAAGCAGCAGCAGCATAAATTTTTTAAAAAGTATTCATGCAGTGACCTCTAATCTAAAACATGGCTTACTCTTACTCTTTCAGTGAAAAGCAACATAGCACCTAGTTTTGAGAATTTAAGAGAGAGAGCTTAACAAAGAAACACATTTTAGGATGAAAAGAGTTATTTACATTTCACAGATTGTGATAAAAATCTTACAAATAGTGACAACAAGTATGTAGTATAGATGTCCATATAGTAAGTAAGCAAGTAAGTAGTATTTGTTTTAGTTGAAGAGTTCAGTTGAATATCAACAAGAAGTATGTATGTATGTATGTATGTATGTATCAAACACTTGACCTTTGCCAACCCAAGTAGAAGGCTCATGCATGTCGATCCTAGATGCTTTGTTATAGTACTGAGTAGCCAAAATGAAATGTTCCTCCTTTTCTCTTTGTTTCGTCTCAATCTTTCCAAGGTAGCTATAGTAAGCCCCTAGAGCATTTAAGATAGCAATCCTCTCATATCTAACATCGGAATAATACTCATCAATTTCTGCACAAAAAAAAATTGAATTATATGACCAGATCAAATAATAGAAAAAAAATAAATAAATAACCTAAGAAGCATCATGGAGTCGGAGACAAAATTACCAGGGCCTGAACCTTCCTCCAAAATTTGACGGAATTGTTCAACTTTTCCTTGTTTGAAGTACTCCCTCTGCAATGCATCATCATTATCATTAACAAAAACAAATAGAATTACAACTAGTACTAGTGAAAAAATTGAGTGAATTTGGGGGAAATTAAAATTAAATAAAAAAAAAAAAAGTAAGGGAACTGACAGCGATGATAAGCCAGAGATCGAGAGGGGCTTGCTCGGCCTTGAGAATGTCGAGGATATCGGCCGCGTCTCGGGGAAGCTGGTCCAGAGCCACCCTCACCTCCTCCTCTGAGTTCTGCACCGGTATGTACACGCACGCCATATCATATGATTGATTTATTCTCTCTCTCTCTCTCTCTCTCGCTTCCTACTATTACTACTCCTTTTCTCGGTCTCCCTCTCTCCGTGTGTGACTTCCGTATCTAATTCTAACACACAGGAGGTTTTTCAGTAAAACAAAAGGAACGAAGAAGAAACAACTGTTTAATGTTAGCCTAGCCTAGCCTAGGCACTCAAATTATTTACAGTTTGCCGCAGGGACGGGGGTATTTAAGGCATTTTTTCTTTTTTTTTTTTCCTTGGAAATAGCCATATATAAATAAAAAATAAAAATCCATGCATGTGATAAATTGTTAATGATTAGTAAAAAAGTGATGTTATAGTGGTAACTAATAAGTTTAAATAAAAATCAATAAAAACTTACTAACTCAAATATTATTAAAAATATTGTGAAATTTTTTTTTTTGTGTATATAACATTACTTTTTATTTTAGTGCAAGTAGAGAAATTTAGAGCCTGTTTGAATTGCTCATAACTCATAATTCAAAACTCATAACTCAAACTCATAACCCATAATGCATATCTCTATCGCTACCATAATTCAAATTTCTCTTAACTTTATGTTTGTTTCCAAAACTCAGTTGTGTTTATTCTTTAACTCATAATTTTTGCATGTCTCTAAGGTAAGATTGTAATTTTGGCCATTTACTATTCATAAAACTAATCTTGAGGTCATAACAATCAAAACAACAGTTTATTAGCATTAATCAGACCACTAGATCAGAAGATATTAAAAAATAGTTTTAGCAGTAAGGTGCACTTGCATAAATCAAATTCAAACTATAGGTAAATATAATCTCTTAATTCTTATTGGCCTATTTTTAGTCCAATTTAAATTAGGTGGTGTGTAATGATCCTATTATCTAAGAGTATGATTTATGGTAAGATTGCATTTATCAAATCTGATCTAGGTCAAAGCACTTATTGATTCATTACAAAATAAGAAAAAATTAATTAATTAATTAGACATATTTGGAATCAGTTTGCTGAATGTAAGGACCAAGAAAATCAAAATTCTGAAAAAATCAGGTTTGAGTTGATAACAAAAACAGTCAAAATGAAAAGGGATGAATTTAGGGGAAACCTCTTCCTTTTTCTTTTTCTTTTTTTATGCCCTAGCTTTGGATTCAAATATGTTTTATTTTAATGTTTTAGTTAGTTCTTGTTTGTTTATCATATTTTTCTTAGTTTTTCAATTTTTTTTTAATTTTTTTTTTTAGGGTTTTAAATTCAAATAGTATGTTCACATGTTTAGAATTAGTTATAAATATTTTGCTTTTGATTTGTAATATTAGAACCACATGTTCTTGCATCTTAAATCTAGGATTATTTTGTTGATTAAGGTGTAGTTCATAGATCCAATTTGCTAAACGAATCTGAGAACATCCTTTCGATCTAAAATTCTCAAACATGTTTTTCAAGAATGACATATGTTTCAAAATCAAATCTTCTTTTTTAAATTGAATCTCCTTGCAAATCTCAAGATCTTTTTTCAAATTATAGATTGTTTTCAAAATCAATTTGGATCTATGAATTAATATTAGTCTCTAATTTAATTCTAGGTCTAAAACCCCAATAAAATGTTCACATGCTCTTGAGTTGGGTTTATCACACATCACACACATATTCGCCATGCTTATCAATGTTTGTTTCAATTTCTACAATCACTTGTTCTTTGATGATATAAACTGCTTGAATGATGTGATACGATATTGGCCATCAAAGTTTTAAAGATTGGTTTCACTAGGCAGGTTGGATGCCTAGCGCCTTCTCAATCCTGTAACCTAGATCAAGGGTTAGTAGATTAGGCTCATCCTTGTAATTTTTATCTTTCTAGCTTGTAACTATAAATCAAAGTAATGTACTTTTGTTTTAGATTGTATCTAGGACCAAAACCATGTAATTTTCTCTCTATCCAAACTCTATTTTGGTTTGTTTTATTGGGGATCCTCATCAAGCTTTTGGATTTTGGAGAGTTCCTACACCATCTTCAACACTTTGTTCTTCTATTTTGCCCATTCTTGTGGGTCTTTAAGGTATGCCAACAAACTCCCTCTTGTGGGTTTCGGTTAGCTTAACTGGTAAAGTTTTTGATAGTTGTATAAGAGATCTGGAGTTCAATTCCTGCCTATATCAAGAACTGATTGGTGTCTTAGTCTGATAATAAAGAGCTATCATTAGAAGCGGGCGCAATAACATAGGTAATAGATGTATATAGGGATAATAAGCGTGGAACATATGCTAGTTGTTATTTTATTTATTATTTATTATTTTTCTTGTTATTATCTTCATGTCATAGGGAATACACATTGAAAATTTGAAATGGCTAGATGATAATGACAAGAAATTCTTAATTTTTTTTTGGGGGTAAGTTATCAGTTTTTTTTTTTTTTATAATTATTTTTTACAACTCTCACGTGGAGGCATTGAGATTCAAATAGAAGAAGTAATCTTTAAAAAAATAACTGCGTTTTTCAAAAAAAGAAAAAAAAAGAGAGGAAAGGTAGGTGTGTGGATGTTAGATTTTATTTATTTTTATTTAATTTTTTTAAAATAAAAAATTAGAAACGTGGAATAATGTTTAAAAAATTAGAAACGTAGAATAATGTAAATTTTGAGGGTTGAGAAAGAAGGAAAAAGCCCAAATTTGCTTTTAATAAAATGGAGGAAATTTTTTTATTTGGTATGGCATGAAGTGTACTTAAATTTTGGCCCATCTTCAATTCTCATTCAATAGGAGCAGACAGGAACAAGCAACGCAACCCCTTGATTTCTGCCGAATCATCTCTCTATCTCAGTCTCTCGGTGTGTCTCTCTGTCTCACTCCAGATCTTTCTTCATTACACACACTTGTATCATTACCAAAACAACATAACCTATGGCCTTTGTTATGAATAACCCAGCCAACCGAATGGTAAATTTTGATTTTGAGTGAAACGGTGCAAGACGACGCAGTTCCAGTTCCGTTGAGATTCTCTTTTTCCTGCTCAATTTTTGGTTTGTTTCACTTTTCTATGGCTTCCGTTCGTTGATTTCCAGTGGGTTTTGGAGGTCATTTTTGGCATTTTTTCTTATTGGTTTCATCTGGGTTTTGCTTGATTTTGATTTTGGACTGGGGGTTTGATTCTGACTTCTCTCTTCTAAGTTCTGTACTGGGTTTTTGTGAAAGATCTTGTGCGCACTACATGTTTGTCAATATTTCTCTGAGAAATAGCTGCCATTTTTGTTGCTGAGAATATGCTATATTGGTGATGTATGTGTTTGGTTGATGAGAAAAAGAAACTAAACCAAGGTTTTGAATAAAAATGCTTGGTCATTTTTCCATTTCCTTCAGCTTTTTTGGCAGCAAAACAGATTTTTTTTTGCTTTAAATTAAGTGTTTAGTTTAGATATGTATGTCTAGTTAGTTGGGTTTGGTTGGTGGTAAGAGAAACTAAAATGGGATTTGAACAAGAAGCTTATTATTATGGAAAATTGTTGGAAACATTGTTATTTGGTATATGTTGTTTATTTGGTACATTATGTATATTTGTGGTTTAATTTTAATTTTGAACTTTGTTATATGTTCATGTATTTGTAATTTGACATTATTGCCTTTTATAAGTAATGTGTGTCCAAATTTATTTTTATGTGAATCATTGTTTAACATATATTATGAATTATGATTATTGTTTTTTTTTTTTGCGCGTGCGCACCTACACATATATAAACAGAAAGTAGCATCTTAATTCTTATGATCCTCAATCCTATTTAATGATCCAATCCACGGAACCCTCTCATTGATCCTGCAGAATCCCGTTCTTGACAACGACTACTTCCTTGACAGAACCTCATTCTCGTCTTGTCCTTGCCTGCCAGGCTCCGGACCACACTGGTGCCATGCCACTCAAATGGTAAAAATAATAATAATGAAAATCTGTCTGCATATGTGTTTTTTGTTGTTGTGGAAAATAAATAGTTGTTGTTAACTTGGGCACTGTAATTTGTATTGTAGGGTATTGCATTGGCAGCCAAATGCGGGAAGCACAGTGAATAGCCAAATACTGAGTGAAGTGTCGCAGTGTGTGGAGAGCATCAATGGCCTCAAACAAGGCAGGTGGAAAGCCACTCTTACCTTGTACAAACCCCATACCCGAGGTATATACCTCTTTTTCATTCCATTTTATTTTTGTTTTTAATTGTGAAATTACATATTTACCCTACTCCTCCACCACTACCAGAGCCATCACTGACGGCCGAGTTCCCGCGAGATTTTCTAGGGGTATCAGTGCCAGAGCAGCCAAACAAGTACTACTTAATAATCCGTGGCCAACGAATTGTTCTTGAGGCTGATTCCTCTATTCAGACTATTATGGAGAAGCTTCAGTCTTACAAAACTCGCCTTGCCCTTAATTTTGATGTTTGTACCCCCCCTCTTTTTTCCCTAATTAATTTAATGCAGATTTCAAATTTTGTTTTTTGCTTTAAATTTTTTGGTGATACTTTTATTTTTTCCCCTTTTATAACCAAAATGGATATGTGTGTAGGGCTTTCAGTATCAACTTGGTGACTTTCAATTGCGAGTGGGAAAAGTATCTCCTACTCATTCTGAGAATTTGAGAGGGATATTTATGGAGGTAAATTTTGATGTCTATCTTTCATATTTAACATTCTTTAATTTGTCCCTTTGGGAACACCCAGGGGTCAATGGACTTAAAGGATGTGGCATAATTTTGGAAGTCTCAAGTTCCATTCACCACACTATCGGACCTTGGGTTTTCGGGGTATCTTATGGACATGATGTGCCATATATAAGATGCATTATTGCTTTTTAAGTGATGAATGGAAATGTATAGAGTTTGTTACGATGGAGAGTGCATTTTGATTTGGACAAGGTTGTTCATAAGACCATCCATGTGCATTTTAATCATATGGCATTAAATCATTTAAACAAGTCACATGAGTATTAAATAGGTCATGTGAGAAACTGTACATGTGGATGCCCATTTGAGTTACCATGTAGTAGGTTGGATGAATTTTCCTCTAAATTGGTTTGTAGGAAAATTCTATTATTTAAATATTTTATTTTAGTTTTGAATGGTTGTGCAAAGTGAGGTTTAGGTTAGGACATGACATAGATATGGCATTTCATGTCTTTTCACAACAGGCGCTTATGGAAATAGGCAGTGTAATGTGTGTTAATAATGTGTTACTAAGGTTGTTTTGGTAACCTTACTAATGAGCTCTGGCTTAATCAGCAAATTGCACTTCCTTCTTTTACAAGTATGAATGGAGGTTGAAGTTATATCTTCAAAGCCCCACTGGCTGCATGTGTAAGTCACTAATATAAAAAAATGGGGCTTTTTTGGTAACCTTGATCTGAGTATGGCATGGAGATTGGAATGCAAGGTGAAGTTGAATATGACCATATACTACCAGTCCAAAGCAGTGGTTAATATGTAGGATTGACATCTTGGTGACTCTACGAAGCATGCACTATGTTGGGTTACTCGTTTCTGCTGAATGGTTAGTTTTTGAAACTTTCAGATGGATTTCACAGAAATAAATCCGTTTTCAGACTCCCTGCCTCTAGAAAGATTTGAAGCATTACTTATTGCCCCAAGGAAAAGTATCCACTGATGAATGTCATGCAATTTGAAAATTTAGTGACTCTTGCTTGTGTGGTGTTTTATGAACAATAATCTGTTTTGATGGAACTCATTTGTTCCATGCAGGTTGAGTATCTTCCCATTTCTTCTATGGAGAAAGCCAGGCAAATCATGGGAGAGTTTCTTGAGATATGGCAAGAAGCTGTATCAAAAAGATCATTACCAGGACAATTTATGCATATAGAACCAAACTTTGCAGAATATGGCCTCGCAGACCACTATACTTCCCAACACACAGCTGTTCAGTATGCTACTGTCATGGCACAACTAATTGCAACAGTGCAAGCAGTACAATCAGTGAGAAATTAGGAAATGATAAAAGATTTGTTCATTTATGCTACATGTATGACTGCCTCCTTTTGCTGTTTAAGTGAAAGAAAATCAAAGACTGAGGCTTTAATTGATGCTTTGCTTGATTATTGCTTGCTTTTAAACTAATAAGAGTTTGAGAGTAATTGTGCCAAATGCTAAATTTTAGCATTTAGCATTTAGCACACCAAACACCAAAAACCATACTTTATGAGATGTGTCAAATCCCAATTTTTTTTTACATGCTACAGTACCCTTCTAGTAGAATGGTACTGTAGAATGTTGTAAAAAAAAAAAATTATTCTTTTTTCAATATGAGAGAGAAGAGAGGGAGGTTTTGGGTTTAGAGAAATTAAATGATTTTTTGTAGGTCGTTTATATTATTTTAAGGTGTTGTAAACTTGTAATGTTAAAATAATTTGATGGAGGGTGTATTGTTAAATGCTATATTAAAGTAGCAAAAATAAGTTTTTATGTGTTATATTAGCATTTGGCATAGATCAAATTATTCTAGTGCTTATTTCTCTATTTATCTCATTTGAAGAGGTGCAAGAGAATAGAGATTGGGTATGGAACATACTAGAATTACTAAAAGATTGCAGTTGGTTTAGATGGAAGTTTTAAGTACACAAGCTCTCCCACCTTGATCCCCTAATAGCAACATCTTGACTTGGGCTTAGTGGGTACAATCATTTACTAGATATTTGTGAATCTACATTTTTCATTTTGTCATTCGAATGAATGATTTAGCTATGCAAATGCTTCGAGGAAAGCAATGTTGTTGCCACAAACAATGAACTATTGGACAGACATTGGAAGAGCATCCCCAATATAGACTAGGCAAACCTAGAATCCTCTTCATTTTAGATAGTGAACCCCAAAAATTAAGCTCCAATAGTCTTAGGAAATCTTTTTGGATGAGTAACAGTGATTTTCCTGGTGTGGGGATCATTTTAACTTAAACTCTTTTTTAGGATTAAAATATTCAGTCATCTCTTTCTCACACCAATTAAAAAAATCATTAAAATAGATAGAACACTATTTTTTTTTTTAAAATAGAAATCAATTATTTAATAAAATAAAGGCAATGATAGTGTCTATTGGAAAATGTATTTTAAAAAAGTAGATAGGCAAAATGAAAAAGTGGGGGTTTCTCTCTAATTTGGGAGAAAAAAAATAGACTTTAGGAGCTTGGAGATGGGCAAGCTAGAATAGAGAAGCAAAAAAACATCAGGCATCAAGTAAAGCAAATTATAGATGCTTGTGTCTTTGGCTAGCTTAGAGCATTCACATTAGTCTCGGCTAGCTTAGAGCATTCACATTAGTCTCATCAATTTAACGTTTCAGCAAAAATTTGTCTAAACTCAACTAAAACATGCAAGTTCTTACAGCGGAGTAAAAGATGATTCACAGTTTCCTCATCATACCAATATAGGCAACATTAATTAACAAGAGGCAAGTTCTTCTTAACAAGGTTATCTATTGTAAGAATACCACCCTTAGTAGCAGTTCATAAAAAGAAAGGCACATTTTTAGGTACCTTAACACACTAAGTGCTTTGCCAAGGAAAGGAAACAGAAGGGGCTTTCAATAAAGAATTATAAAAGGAGCACACATAAAAAAGGAGCACACATACCTCCCCCATCTGGTGCATATAAAATCATATCAGAAATCAGAGCTTCTTGAACCACCGCATAGGCAAACAATTTGAGATATAACTCTTTCAAAGAAATAGGACAGCTCCAAGGGTCATGCCAAAACCGAGGTTAGAGAGAGAAGGATGAGAGAAGAGAGAAGAGTATAGAGAGGGACGAAGAGGGGAGAGTCATAGAGAGAAGAGAAAGAAACTAACAAGGTTGCGATGTTTAGGGACCAAGTTATCATTAGGGCCCAAATTGGTCAATTTTGAATTGTCCTAGAGCTGGTTGATATTAGTCCAAACTTTAGGGTATGTTAGTAGTATTTACCCATAATTTTTTTTTTAATTTAGAAATTAATTTTAAATGAGATAAGATATATTCTCATAAAAATCCTAATTTTATTACTTCAAATGTACATTCCCTAAAACGATTTTTAAAATTTTGTATTTTCGCATATTTTTTTAAGAAACAAAACAAAAGAAGAACTTTCAATTTAGTATTTTCATGAATATATTCTTTCAAAAAATTGGTACGAACTTAAGTCTAGATAAACTAAATTATGATATATAAAAAAACCAATTTAATTATGAAGTTATTATTATTATTATTATTTTTTGTATAAATCAACCTACATTAAAATTACAAAAAAATATTATTGCACATTGGCACATACTCCCTTTTGAAAATGTGTTTTTAGTCTATGTGGTAGTGAGTGGGTATGTAATAAAGAATATGTGCCTTTCATTATTCTTAAAATTAAAAAAAAAAAAAAATTTGTGCTCTTGGAGTATGGTGATGTGGTACTTTCTCATTTTACTGAATCATAATTGATCTCACTAATTATATTCATGGTAAGTTTCACCATAAATATAAAAGGGGGGAAAGCTTTAATAGCACCCAATTATTTTCATTTATTTGTTGGGAGGGGAGGGAATAGGCGGTTGGTAGTAATTTAGAGTAGAAAGTAAAAACCTGTAAAGTAAGGAATTAAAGAATTTAAGATGGGTAATTAATTGTCATTTGTCAAATGCTCTCGCGTACCTTATACTTTCGAGAAAATACATCATGTATCATATGCACGTTTCCTCTCTCACATGGAGATAGACCCCACACATGTGAGGACGTGTGAGGTCTACTTCCATATGAGAGGAAGGAATATTGCATATGATGTGCCGCCTCCATGCCCCTCATACACCTCGTACGCCCAAACAAATTAGAATGCTCGCGGGGACCTCAGCTCTTCTTTAGGTTTCATTAAAGACATTTAAATTTTCTTAAAAAATATATATATATATATATATATATATAAAGGTTAGTTTTCTCGTAAAAACATATATAAAATTAAAGACATTTAAATTTTCTTAAAAAATATATATATATATATATATATATATAAAGGTTAGTTTTCTCGTAAAAACATATATAAATAGCACGGTTTGATACAGACGCAAAATTTTGGCCGCTTTGTACTCTCTCTCTATATCTCTACTATTGGTTGCTCTGCTTCTGATCTGACAAGACAATCTAAGGGTAACAGGTAAAGCCTTCGCCACCTTCCTAGTCTCTCTTTAATCACATTCTTCTTCTTTGTTTCTTTGTTCGTTTTAGTTTAGTTTTTGACTTTCTGATAAATATATTGTATATCGAAGTTGAACACACCCCACGTGGTTTTATTATGTTTCTGTATATACGATAGGATTTGAACCTATGACTTTCGCTCTATGGATTCCTTTTTAGCATCATACCAATACAGCAATGGTTTCTGTTTAGTTTAGGCGAGATTTGATGTCAAGACTTTATTCGACGATGACAGACTTTATTAATCGAACTCACTTATATTCTTAATTCCTTCTGTAACCATATTTGATTTAATAATATACATTTGCACCCAATACGAAAATGTTGGGCATCATCATTAGCTATTGAGCTCAAACCTTTCATGTGCTTCTGTGTTTGTGTATGTTACAAATGGTTATTGACATTGTGATTTTGCAAACTGATTTGGTTAATGCAATGGGGTGCAGAGTATAGACCCAAATGGAATATTGATTGATTTGGGCCTTATAGGTGTGGCGCCCCTTGCTTTTGATGAGTCTCCCTTCTATTAATTAATTGTAATCCGATAGTTGTTTATATATTAGTATTTTGGAATGTTGTTCGTTTGCCATTCTTTTGTGATATTTCTATCTAAGCAACTGGTTAGTGGTTGAGTCCATTTAATCAGCACGTGTGTTTTACAATAACTTAGATTTTCTCTGAGACCATGAAAATTGGTGGGATATGTTTTGTGTGTGCACATTGAACTTTGTAATATGTGTAATGAATAAAGAAGCCTGAACAACAGCCATGGCTCACCCACTTGGCTGAACTTTGGGCTTCCCCATCTACAATGTGCAGCATATTGGTATTTGTGGTTCCATTTTAACACTGCTCTTTTATTTTTAATTGAGTATTGAGTTAACTAGTCATTAAGTTATGTTCTTTTTCTTACAAAGACCACCATTCAATTCCAATGGCATCGGGACCTTCCAAGGACACTAATGCTGCCCCCAGGAAGGTTTGTTTGGAAACTTTTTTTTATCATTAATATTTTTTATTTTTTAACTTATGGCTGTATGGTTATTCTACCTGTGTTTTCTGATGAATTGCTTGGAGCTTCTGCAGATGAGATTTGCACCAAAAGCACCCCCTCGCCGAGTGCCAAAGCCTGAAGTCAAAACGTAGTATAATTTTGTTAAATAGAATGAATGCATTTGCCAATTCTTGGCTTGTTTCCTTTTAGTTTGTTTCATTCTTTTTTGTTTGCAGTGAAGTGGTGGAGGATGTGGATGCTAACCAGGCTAGGGAGTTACTACGACGTTTCAATGTAATTGTCCTTATCAAAATGTTTCTATTCATCATTATGGATGTGCATTATATCCAGGTTCAATTTTCCTGAGCTGCCAGTTTCTTATATTTGACTTTTTCTCTTATATAGGATGGTTCCATAAGGGCAAAACCTAAGATTGAAAAGAAAGGTAAGTTCTTGTTAGTTATGCTGCTTTTGTCTCTCTTGTATTCAGATTTGAACTTTTGTTAGTTCACTTATACTTTTTGTGTATACAAGTTTTGTTATTTTTCTTTGCTGCTTCTGTTTCAAATTAGCAACTTTTAAGTAAGTGTATATTAAAAGCTGTATGAGCAGTTCTTCTTTTTCTGTCGTCTTATAGCTGGAGTTGGTTAACAAATCTTGTTTTTCTTGGTAATGGGTTCATGAGAACTGATGGTTGTTGGAGCAAAAATAACTTCTGCTTTCCCCGTAAACAAAGGGCATTCTCGTGTCCAGTCCTGTACAGGTTCTTGAATTGTAATATATCTATAAAAAAAACCAAAGAATTCATGAAACTAGATTACTGTGCTTAGTTTGAGGTTGGAAGACTTGTATATTTCTGATTTTTAGGTCATGGATCTTCACTTAGTTTCTAGTTCTACTTAAGCTATTACCAATGTTAGGATAATTCTTGGCAATAATGTTTCTCTATTGTGGATGTAGAACCATATTGGTGATTATGGTATTTTAGATCCATCATATATATGTTGTAAATTATATATTTTTTTCCTATTTTAATATACACATGTTGATTCCAAATCCTTCTTTTATTATTTTTTTTTTTGCAGAGGCACCGGTACAAGTTGCATTCGGTGTTGGAGGCGCATCTCCTTCTCTAAGGTATGGTGTTCCTAGGGCCGGGAATATTAACAACAGCAATCAAGGATCAGCCTCAAAGAGTATGTTCCCTATGAGGCACTCTTTTTCTAATTAGCTGCTAACAAGATGTTTCCAGTGCATTACACATGTAACGTGTATGCAGGTAGTGCATTTGCTTCAGGCCTGAGAGAGAAAGAATATCAAGAACCATGGGTAGGTAAAAATGTCAAGTTTATGGGCCAAAATGACTATGCTTGGTTACTGGTTCCTGTTACCATCTCTTTTTCTTGTAGCTGTGTGTTTGGTTATTTATTGCTTTTGTTGGATGCTGCTGCAGGACTACTACAGTTATTATCCTGTAACTCTTCCTGTGAGGAGGCCATATTCAGGAAATCCAGGTATGTTTGGAGGCACATCTTAAAAGAAATAAAACTTAAAATAAGAGCTACTTACCAGAGTAACACCATGAGTTATACCGACCATAGAATGTTACTGGCTTTGTTATTTACCTAACCGGGTGTTATCTTATTCACTTACTAGAAGAAAGAGGTTGTCATCTTATAGGCGGTTTGGCTTGATTTGATTCTTTCTGTTTCCTTTTCTAGTATTGAGGATTCACACATTGTCATGATTAAACTTGGTTCTGTTGCTGCACTATAAGATTACATTTAACTTAAGTGTATTGCTTGTAGAAATTCTTAATGAGGAGGATTTTGCGCGGGATTCAGAAACCGTAGCTTATGATGAAAATTCAGCAAATCCAGCAGTAGAGCTTGGTCTAATGGTTTGTAACCTGATCAATAAGTGTTTCATTCTTAATTCCTTTGTTATACATTTAAGGGTTGGTTTGCAGGAGGAGAATCAGGAAGCAAGCATGTTCTTTCTTCAGTTACCACCAACTATGCCTATGATAAAGCGGTCAGCGACTTCAGATGACCGGGGGGTAACTGACAGCGTGAGGCGTCCTGGGGGTGCACGTACTGTCAAGAAGACCTGTGCTTTGGATGAGTTACCAGCAGGCTTCATGGGTAAAATGCTAGTATACAGGAGTGGTGCTATTAAGCTGAAGCTTGGTGAAAGCCTTTATGATGTAAGTAGTCTTTGTAATAAAACTAAGAAGCAGAATTGAAAGTCATTTTGTCACTCTTCATGCTTCAACTACATAAAACTTTTTTTTTTTGATAAGTAACGAAAAATTGTATTAGAAAGAAAATGACCCTAAAACACTGGCGGTGTATTAAGAGAGAAGTACAATCAAGCCAAAGGACAATGATCAAACAAATTTAAAAGAGAAAAACAAGGTGGAGAAAGAAAAGCAGCGCTCTAATCCAACAGAGTACGAAGGAAGAAGGCTTTAATTTCAAGGATATTCCGTTCACATCCCTCAAAACTTTTGGAATTCCGTTCTTTCCAAAGGCAACCACATAAGACATTTAATAGCCTACATTGGTATATCATATACAAAGTCAAACATTTTGGAAACCTTTGTTACCGATCAAAAAAGTCAACATTTTGGAAACCTTTGTCATATGATATTAAAAAAAAAAAAAAAACTTGTCAATTACATTGCAAAACTTGTTCAATATCTTAGATCAACTATTGAGTTAGCTAATTACACAAAATTAATCGATTATATTTTTTATTAAGTTCCTATTCTTTTAAATTATCTGAGTTAATACAATACAAAATAAAAGGAATAGTGGTTTCTCACCATGCATCTATGTTTTTTCTTTTCTGAAATGGATGCAGGTTTCTCCGGGTCTAGATTGTGTGTTTGCTCAGGATGTTGTAGCGATCAATACTGCAGAGAAGCATTGTTGCGTAGTTGGGGAGCTCAATAAGCGTGCCTCTATAACCCCTGATGTGGACTCTGTTGTGAATAGTATGGCTCAGGCTGATTTATGATAGTTATTGCTGGTGGGCAAAATATATTTTGGTTTTTATACTTCAATTCTGAAACCATCAGTCCAAAAACGCACTGATAAAATTTTGTTTTAGTTCACATTTAACCATTTTTTTGTTCCATCACAAAATGTCAAAGGATAAGATGGCAAGTTGCTAAAGAAAGCCATAGATTACTCTTTGGAAGAAAAATATAGGAAACTAGTTGAATATCCTTTTGCTTGTGATTCTATCATGATTATTTACAGATAATATTAGAATCTTTTCAAATACAGCTGTGGTTACATCTAAGTAAATTATAATAGTTTAATTGTCATTTTAAATGAACTCATTGCAACTATTACAATTTTGGAAACTTCATTATCTTACTTAAATGATGGTGAGATTTTAAATTCAAGTTATTCGGCAGAAGATTGGATATGTATCAGATTTCATTGCCATTATGTGCCTTGTGATGACATTATTGATGTTCAAAAACCAAGCTGTATGTTCATCTATGGGAAGCTCCTCATATTTCTCTCTGATTCCTGATTTCCTTTGGTATTTTTTGGGTTAAATTATTGAGTAAATAGTTCATCATGCTTGCTTTCACATTTGTTTTTAGTTCCGCATTACTTTATTAATTCTACACTGTAAACAAACAGTGTGACAGACGTCTTGATTATTCTCCTCTTTAACACACCAAATGGTGCATGAGGTTTATGATACATGACAGTCAAGACTTATCTATTTCATTAAACCGATCATATTGTAGCATTCAGAGCAGGAAAGTTTAGCATTTTAATTACAACAGTGAAACTAAGGTGATCTGAAGAGGTGGATCTGCCTGATGGGATAAAATACTCAGGTGGTGGTTCTCCTTTTAGAAGCACAGCTTAAATCTATTCGGGAAAAACTAAACAGAACTTCTATCTCAGTGATTATAACATGAATCCAATTAATTTGTAATACTGAAAGAAAAAATTATTTTGATGGAATGATATGACTATTAAATTTTGACAGAAGAAAGGTTCTGAGTATGAGAAAATAGTTAGCCCAAACCTTTATTTGTGAAAAATTGACGCTAAAATAACAGACAACCAAGTTTACATTTGTGATTCGGAATCACATTATTTTTAACTTACGATTCTGCTATGTGCTGACCAGCTTACAACTAAATTTGATGTAATGTGATTTGAGCTCCATGTTGTGGTTGCAGAGTCATAACAGTATAAGGTGCATGAGTGTAGGAGGGTGAGAGCTCAAATGAGAAATGTTGTAGAATCATGGCCAAAGCAATCTTAGCTTCTATAATGGCAAAAGTTTGGCCAATACAGGTCCTTGGGCCCCACCCAAAAGGAAAGAATGCCAACTGATCCTTTGATGCCTTTGAAACTCCTTCAGAGAATCTCTCTGGTTTGAATTCTTCTGCATCATCTCCCCAAAGTTCGGGATCATGATGGATGAGTAATGTAGGTAGTACGACATCAACTCCAGCCGGAAGGGAGATATCTCCTATCTTGGTTTCCATTCGAGCATGTTGATATTGAGCAATCACTGGTGGATATAACCTTAGTACTTCATAAAGAATCATGGTTACCTGCAGTAGAACTTTACACACTAAGTATTCAATGAATAAACTACATATTTGTGGCTTTTAGGATTTTGGAGAAAACTAGGAGACACTTTCTAGAGTAATGATAGATGCATCTTCACAAAAGAGGACTCTGGAATTGTGTATTTGAGCTTAGGGTAACTTCAATTACCAGCTTAGAATAGCAGCATGGACTATATTCTATGGGCTAACATAAGTGAAGTTAGCCCAACTTTAATTACCAGCCAGGAACTGGTATTTATTTTTCGATGTTGGCAACATTGCTCTGGTAGCGGTGGAATTACCTACTGATTGCATGGTGTACTATTGGCATCCAGCAGTCAAGGTATCAATTAGAAGGCATTTTGATGGTACTTTTCTTATCTTTGAAAGAAAAGATCGTGTTGATCCTGGCTCTTCAAAGCAAGAAAAGTACTTGAGAAATGCCAACCAAAGAATTACTTAAATTATGTTTAAACTTTATCTCACATCAATGTTCTTATTTGATTGTTTGGAAGGCCTTAATCAACTTGTGTAGAAAGTGGTTGGGAGGACTACTCACAATCCTGAAGTGGGTTGTAGCTTCAAAATTGGGTTCCTTCTTTCCACAGACTTGTAAGACTTCCTCCCTTGCCTTTTCTTGCCAGTCTAGGTGCATAGCTAAGACTATAATGGTCCATATCAACCAGCTTGAAGTTGTTTCTTGGCCTGCAAGATAGAACTGCTTGCTTTCCTCTATCACCTCTTCAATTGACAACCCATTATCGTTTGTGACAATTGCATCTTCTGGTAAATTGTTCTGGTTACTAGATTGCAAGAGCAGGCCTAGCAAGTCGTCAGCCGTGGATTCTCCATTTCTTATGGCATTCACTCTCTTTTGGATTATGTTCCTTAGCATTGATTTGATCTCTTTATCCAGTTCCCTTCTCCTCCGATTCTTCGGAGTAGGTATAAATCTACAAAACAATGATATATAGATAGTAAGCTATTTAAACAGTGATATATAGATGTTATATACTCACTACAAAGAGGCATACCTATATATACTACATATGAAATCTTCTTTGTAGTAAACACAAATGAAGGTCGGAGTAACAACTGTTGTAGTTGTTTCAATGATGAAGAAACAGAATGTATTAACTTGATACTGTTAAGTTACCTAAACCCAGGAATATACAAGGTTTGCATGGCTTCAAGAACTAGTTGGATCAGCTCCTTTTGAAGTTCAAAGATGAGTTTCCCTTCTTCATAGTTGCTTCCAAATGCTGCTCGAGATATAACATCTGCAGTAAGTTTTTGAAGTTCTGGCCAAATATCAGCTTCATAACTTTGTTGAGGGCTAACCATCTTCTGCCATTGTTTGATCATTCTGCGACAGCTGGTTGTGAATACTGGTATCAGCCCCTTCAAAAAAAAAAAAGATTAATAAGGAGAATTGTCAAATGGAATTTTATAAGATCATAAAGAACAACTCCTTTTATGGTTGAGCCTTGCATATGGTTATAGCATGAGTAGGAAATGATGCTGTGTAAAAATGGAACCTTCAGTCTCTCTAGGTGGAAAGCAGGATTGACGATCCTTCTGCGTTTGGCCCATTGCTCACCCTCTAGAGTTGTTAGTCCCCTTGTTAGAATGAGAATAAGAGGGTTTAGTGGTGGCTTTTGGAAGTGACCTAGCTTGTTATACAGAATATCTTTCATCATCTCTGGGTCCATTATAATAAGCCTTGGTCTTGTCCCAGTCCAACACATTGATATCTTCCCTGTTAGAAAAAAGTTGAAATATGTAACCAATTTAGTAACAAACTTGAAATTGTTCCCACCTACATGAGAACATTTCTTCATGTATATTAATGACTTTGTCTGTAACTCTTTAGTTATACAAATACATACCATATTTCTGCACCATATTTAGGGTGAATGGATCGACACGTGGAACAATCTGGTGCGTCAGATTAATGGGTTTAGACCATGCTTCAGTTATGGCCCTCACAAACTCTTTCATGTCCCCAATCATCAGCTTGTAAGGAGTGCCTCTAATTCCTTGGCGTTTCATGCGCTTCTCTAGCAACTTGGGTTTCCACCAAATCGTGTAGGAAACTTTCAGAACACCATAGAGGAGTAGAAACAATAAAGAGAAAGCTAGAGAATATAACACATAGTCATTCATACTAGTTAACATGTTTTTGTTCTTCCTAAAAGCGAATTTGAGATGTTATGGAATTATCCATGGTTCTGAACTCAAATTTCTGCAATATATATATATAGCTAAGCTCCACTTCATTCTTTGTATTGTATTGTTTACTTTCAATTTTTCAGTCAAATTCTTATCTTGTAGAGGACTTTATAATGCTTGTCAAAGAATTCGCTTTATAATACTGATTTGTTTCATAAAACTTTTGACTTGTTTATCTTGGAGAAGAAGGTACATTGGAGTACGAGAGAAATAGTTTAGTGGTGTGGTACATAAGCATTTTATCTTCTCACACTGATCTTCTAGATATTTTTAGATAAAGCAACTATCCATGGTTGGCTTATAAAATTGTGTTGCTTGCGTGAGGAGCAAGGCTATAGTTAAATGAAAGGTTGTGTGACACCACAAAGGTTTTTGTTAAATGATTTCGTTTTAAGGGATTAAAGAGAGGCAATTTAATATTTTCATGTGGTGCCACATATGTAGAGGACTCACAACATATGTAGAGGTCATGTGAGTCGCACTTGACATGCTTATTCGTAGCCTAACTGATTGTAGGGTGTAAAGTGAAACATGAGTTATATTTTAATGCGGTAATTGTGCATTCTAAAAATTTAGGCTGGTAAGTGTAAATGGAGGTATAATTTATGGTGATAAAATGTAGTTTTCTCTTTATATATTCATATTTATTTATGATGACTGTAGGGACTCAGTTTGGATTGACCCTGAGTATGAATGGGTTTTCAGCCCAACAAGCCCAAACAATAAATTTATAGAGAGTGGGTTAAAGGTTTAGGCACTGGCCGTCGTTCATCAAGCATGAACCTTTATTTATAAAAAGACACTTAGGGTTTCTATACAACTGGGAGGATGCTCCTCGGCCATGGGCCGAGGAAGCCTTTTTCTTCTCTTTTTTCCTCCTCCCTTTTTTACTTTACTTGCTTTCCTTATATAGTCTTCATCTTCCTATCTCCTTATTCCATCTGTTGATTATTCATTTGCCTCTCTTCTGGCCGTCCGTCCCATCAGAGGCCTTATCAGTACTCGAGTGGTTCACTCTGATCAACGTTGCCCTGCTAAGGGGTTATATCCCCATTAATGCGGCCAGGGGGGTTAGGTGAATGCATTAAATGCGAGGGTGACAGCTTACTTTGGGCCTGGTCTTTTCCGAAAATCACCCTTGTCAGGCCGAGGATGAGGAAGTCCTCGGCGTGGATTGGGAAAAGAGGCTTTCCCCAATTTAGCCTTGAATAGTCAGTGTTCCTCGGCATGGGCCTTGGGCCTGCTACCCGATGGGCCGAAGCTATCAAGCCCACGGGCCCCAAAATAGCCCCTCAAAACCCTGCTGCACGTTCCCTCGGACGGGGAGGAGGGTTTTGATACCTGCGGGCCCTCTAGACGAGTCTCCTGTCCCGAAAAGGAAAAGGCTTTCTAAGGGTAAAGAGCCAATGGATGGGGGCAAGTCCCATTCCCCGCCCGAGGAGGGTAGGTTTCGCAGGCCTCCGAAGCAATTGAAGCTCGATGATCAACGGAAGAGTAAGAAGGCCATCCAGCAGTCCGAGGCTCAAGCCTGGCTGCCCGCTGCCATGCTCCATGATCAGCCCCTGATGGATAACACGTCGATGCGGGAATCTCAAGGAGCCGAGGGGGCTCTTGTAGCCGAGGCACTGGAGAAATATCTTCTTCTTCCCACTGACATGGCCGAGCTAAGAAATATGACTGGGGTAGAGGTTGTCCTCGACCTTAAGAAGTATCTAGGAATGGTGGGTCCTTTGGCACCTATTCACTTTATTCAAAGTTTGTCACTTAATACCTTCCTTTCTCTTTACGGAGTTACTTGTTTTTATTGGCAGGCTATCCAGGCCCTTTTCAGGTTAGGCGAGGAGGTCGATGACCATAACAATGCCTTAGCGCAAGAGCGTGACAAGTTCTTGGAGGCTGCCAATACTCTTAAGAGATCTGAGGCCGACCTAAAAAAGGCGACCGAGGATCTGGCAGAAATGACGAAGGCCAGGGATACTGCTGTCTCCGACCTAGCCGTGGCCAGGAAGCAAGCTGAGGATCAAACTAATCGCTTGCAAGACGTTGAGGGTCAATTACAAACTGTCAAAGAGAACATTACCTATATGAAGGA
>NW_027070253.1:98320-112255 GCF_002906115.3 Quercus suber
GAGGACCATGCAATACCTTGGTTCTGTCTACCACTTCTATTTTTCTGTAAGTATAGGTTTATCCTCGGATCGCTTTGCTGGAGGTGATTCCTCCTTGGGTCAGATTATGATCTTTACACGTGGCGTTGATCTCGCCTCCAGCTCAAGGCCCCATCTTTTTCATTTATGAAGCGCCCATTGTCCTTTCGTGTTCCGCGCTTGACGCTTCGGTGCGCGAAACGTGCCTTCATTAATGTCCTCGTAAATTAACACGAGTCCAACGGTCTATGGCCTCCTTGGAAATTGGTAGCTTTATTATTAGCCCAGCTGATAATTCTCTTTTCGAACTCTGCATGAATTAATTTTCACCAACCCCCACCCCCTATAAAAGGTGGCGAGATAGTTTCTCCACAACCCATGGACCTTTCAACACAAACAGAAAAATAGAACACATTCTTCCAACTTCCCAAGCCCTTTCAACAACCCCGCCGGAATCGTGACTGGAACTGGGAAAAGCCGGTATGGCCGCAGCCCCCACTGGGCTTTCGGTGCGGCAGAATCTAGGCGTAACCCCGATGGTGCCCTACAAGGTGGCCCAGAGGGATGTTGTTAGAGTACCGAACGTCTCTCCTCGGAGCGCACCCCCGACGAATAAGACGTGCGAATTCACCTCATGGGCGGTGCTCGAGTGTTGCCGTCTCCAACGGCCAACACTCGTGAGGATTGGAGAGAATCAAGGGAACATCATGGGGGAAGGTATCCCGGAGCCCCTGCATCTGCTCCTCTCTTTGTTCCAGCTCCGTCTGGCCGAGAAGGTAGTTGTCGGTGGCCTGGAAACATGATGGTCCTCCCCCTTCTCTGCCTCTTGTCAAGCTCTCCCATTCTCTTTATACCAATAAAGGGACGGCTTGACACTTCCCACCGGCTAGCTTTTTTAGGGCGGCTCCACCTGGGCCTCTGATTGTAGAAATAGCTGGTAGGATTAGCTTGTAAATTTGTGTGTGAAACACACCTGCCTGAGCCTCTGATTGTAATTTGTAATGTTTCTGTTTATGAAATAATAATAATATCAAGATTTCTCTCTTCGCTGTCAAATCTTCTATTTTTCTTCCTTTTTTTTTTTTTTTTTTTAACCTACTGTAAAACGACTACTTAGAACACTCGCCTGGTGCGCCGGCCACCACCCTAATCCTCCCCACAGACAGCGCCAATTGTAGGGACTCAGTTTGGATTGACCGTGAGTATGAATGGGTTTTCAGCCCAACAAGCCCAAACAATAAATTTATAGAGAGTGGGTTAAAGGTTTAGGCTCTGGTCGTCGTTCATCAAGCATGAACCTTTATTTATAAAAAGATACTTAGGGTTTCTATACAACTGGGAGGATGCTCCTCGGCCGAGGAAGCCTTTTTCTTCTTTTTTTTCCTCCTCCCTTTTTTACTTTACTTGCTTTCCTTATATAGTCTTCATCTTCCTATCTCCTTATTCCATCTGTTGATCATTCATTTGCCTCTCTTCTGGCCGTCCGTCCCATCAGAGGCCTTATCAATACTCGAGTGGTTCACTCTGATCAACGTTGCTCTGCTAAGGGGTTATATCCCCATTAATGCGGCCAGGGGGGTTAGGTGAATGCATTAAATGCAAGGGTGATAGCTTACTTTGGGCCTGGTCTTTCCCGAAAATCACCATTGTCAGGCCGAGGATGAGGAGGTCCTCGGCGTGGATTGGGAAAAGAGGCTTTCCCCAATTTAGCCTTGAATAGTCAGTGTTCCTCGGCATGGGCCTTGGGCCTGCTACCCGATGGGCCGAGGCTATCAGGCCCACGGGCCCCACAATGACAATAGTGGTAATATTTATGTTTTTTTTTTAATATAATATTCTCTATACGGATTGCATTAAAAAAAAAAAAAGTTCCTCCCACTCGCAATAATTTTATAATTTCTTTTTTTTTTTTTCTTTTTTCTTCTTTCTTTATGACAGGGGAATAATCGCCTTTTGTGATGAAGATAATGAATGTAAAATAATTCAAAGTATCTTTATTATATGCTCTTATCAGTGCATTATAAAAGTGATCTTAATTGTGGACACATGTTAAGGTGATATTTTCTAATTACACATTGATAGACCTTGTTTAGGCTGACTTGTGAAAAAATTTATGTCTTTAATATTACTCATTTAATAAGTGGCCTCAATGGTGGACGTGCTCTTTAAGAGTGATGAGCACGCTCATGATTTTAATTTATACGGATCAATGATACTTAAAAAAAATTAGAAAGATCATAGAAATGTCCCTATCAAAAAAAAAAAATAATAATAATACAAATGTCAAATGTCAAACAATCCAAAGATAAATAAATTATTTATTCATAGACAAATAAATAAACCATTTGATGTACAACAAGGACTAGAGTTGACGTACGCACCTTTATTTTTTTTTTAATTTTTGGCAAATTTTGGCTTTAGTGTTTTAGTTAATAGTATCGGTAACATTGGTGATACGCGTCCACTTTTAGTCATGTGTCACCATCTTAACAAATTGAAGGAATTGAAGCATTGGACTTGAGCTAAATCTTTTTTTTTTTTTCAATAATCATTTTTGTTTGTTTTGTTTTTAGGTTTCTAATAGTTGATAAGCAATGACTGATCACATTTTTCAAGAGTTTGAAATTCTTGTGCCAAAAAAGAAATATATATATATATATATATAGAGAGAGAGAGAGAGAGAGAGAGAGAGATAGAGAGATGGGTTCAACGGAAACGTAGAGATGGGTCAAGTTTTCTGGAGATTGGTTCGGTGACTCTCACTCCACAGTCCACACAACACCAGCTAATAAGCAGAACCGAGTTCAATAGATGTGCACAGAACGGGCTTGCAATTTAAATTTATGGGCCATTGAAACGCCAAGGTTATAGGCCTTTGCTCATGATAAGTTAAGTGAAACTCCCTGACACAAAGCAAATCTAATATATGGTACGCTGAGGAATGAGGACGTTGTAGACTTCCAACTGAACTCAACTCATTGTAAGCAGTTGGAGGCAAATGTGTCCTGGTGAAAAATCACAATTTTTTTTTTTCCTTCTTGATAATTAGATGGTTGGGAGAGGGGGGTTGAGAATTTAAAGCTTGGATGTTTTCGTTGAAAAGATTAAGAAATATCAATTAGTTGAACTACAATAGTCTTGACAAAAATTAGAAACTTAACTATTATTAGCTATTTCCCAAAAGATTACAAAACTTAAAAGATAATATTATCATCATATCATGGATATTTTAGTCTAAGTATCTAGCATTATCGCTAATATTTTAAATAAATTTCTCATATGTAATTTGTAGGGGAGAAATTGTTCACACCCCACATCTGATTGTTGTCCGTCCGCGGTGCCAGGCGCGATGCGGTTTTTGCCTTCGTCCCCGAGTGCAGGCAAGCAATGAGGGTTTCATAGTCTCAGCCCCAAGCCTGGAATCCCACATCGGTTAGAAGAGCGCCCCACTAACGCTTTATATGCTTCTGAAGCTTGCGTTAGTGTACCACTACTCAAAACTGCATCGCGCCTGGCACCGCGGACGGACAACAATCAGATGTGGGGTGTGAACAATTTCTCCCCTACATAATTCATATAGTGACGATTTCAAGGATCAATTGGATTGAGTTAATTATTAATATATTGAATTTAAATATATATATATATATATATTAACAATTTACGAGCAAAGTCTTTAGAGTAAAGAATAAATTTACGAGCAAAGTCTTGATCAAGAGCTCTTTTTTATAACCTATATTTTCATAAACTTTATTAATTCAATACTTTTCAGTTTTTTTTTTGAGATTTTTATGATGAAAGTGAGATTTTAATTCATATATTTTAGGTTTAAAAAAAATTATTTTGCAAATATATTTATACAATAATCTATTTTAAACTAATATTTCAATTTTTTTATCGATTTTTTTACTAAAGATTTCTAAACAATGTTTTGTTTTCAAATATTATTCTTGATTTTTCTGACTAAAAATTTAAATATATTAAAATTTTAAATCCAAGATTTTGATAACAAGTTCCTTAAGGATGCAAATTAATGTAATTTTTTTTTTTTGGTTGAGAAACTATGTAAATTATTAAATGAAGTTTTATATATGTATTTTTTTTAAAGTCAATTTGTCTATAAATATCAAGAAAATTACATGCAATAACAATTAATTTGTGCATACAAACTAATAAATTATTAACAAATGTATTTTTTTTTCTTTTGAAAAGTATGAAATATAGCTTATGATTGAGTATTTATTATTTATTGACCTATGCACAAGGGCAGGGGAACCATGACCCCTTCAAATCCTCCTCCACTACCAATATATAGATATTTTGTATAAAAAAAAATATATAATTAACTCATTAAATAAAAATGTATTTAAAGTATATTCTCTTAAAAATTGATAAGTTTATGTAAATGACTAATGCATCATTTTTTCTTCTTACTATTAAACTAAAAGAATATTCAATGTTCTCAATTCCTAAAAATAGATAAAATAAATATCTTTAATTGTTCTTAAGAAAAAATAAAATATCTTTAATTGAAGCCTCTTTTGTTTTCCATAAAAAATCCCATTATTATTATTATTTAAAAAAAATAAATTTTGCATTTGGAGAATACAAATATGTACATCATACTTTTATTATTTTTATTTTGAAAAGAAATGACAGTAATGGATTTTATAGTTAAAAGTTAGAGATCCTTTTGTTTAGAAGAAAAATTTAGCGATCCTTATTGAATTGTCATCTAAAAATTGTTACTCTCCAACAAGTTAGTGTAAGGGTCATATTTTATATATTGGCATATTCGAGAACAAAATGCACTTTACTATTTGAGTCTTAGGTTTTAATGTGTTTAAGAAGATCATTTAGTGTCCAACAAATTGTATTATTAAAGACATAAGAATAATAGAGAAACAATATAAGAAAAGTTGGAACTGCAGATCTCGACACCTGTCGATCTATCGAGATTTAATGAATCTCGTTACCTAATTTGACACCTCTCGATCTATTGAGACATGGGAAATTAGAATTCCAAGATTTGTTATCGGCCCATGATGCCAATGTTTTTCTAGGGTTTTGTGCCATAGGGTTTCAGAGCATATAAAAGTTATATTTTACAACGGTCATCATACACACAGAGAGACGTATAGAGATACACACTTAATAGGTGTTTGTGGGACTTTTTGCACGCCATAGGGTTTTGTATCAAGCTGCTTCCAAATCTACAAGCGTGAATTGAAGAACTTTGCTAAACAATAACAATCAACTATTGATGTGCTGTTAGTCACGTACTAGGATCTGTGCAAAGGAGAAATCTATACAAGAATAAGTCCAATTGGGTTTTGGAGTTGATGCTAGTATAGGCCAATAGATTTGACTGTCAGTTGGTATTTTGGGATAGTTCAGTTGTGGTAAGATTCCTTAAACTTGTAACCAATTGATTTTTAATTAGTGAATTCTTCGAGAGTGATGACTTGACATTCACTTGATAAGGTTTTGCTTGTGAGGGTTTTTCCTATAATGATCAAATCTCCATGTCAAACTAATTTTTTCCTGCATTTAATTTAGTTTAGTGATTGACTGCCTATCACTTTTATATGAATCTACTACTTTTTCTCTATCATTCACAGCTTATCACTTAGACAATTGTGGCATAAGTGGTCTTGGTCTTAGTATGTTAATAAATCAATTTTGCCAAATTTATAATAAATTTTAGGCGAAAAGCACATTTTCGTCCCTACATTTTCACACGATTTCTATTTTGGTCCCTAAATTTTTTTTTTACCGCTTTTAGTCCCTATCCTGGAAAACGCGTTTTGTTTTTGTCCCTGCCGTTACATTAGAAACGGAAATTGCACAGGTGGCAAACGGAAGATGACGTGGCCATTAAAATAATAATAAAAAATATTATTTGACATTAAAAAATGCCACGTCAGCACCTAAATTAAAAAAAATTAATTTATTAATTTTAACTAAAGAAAAAAAAATTAAAAACTAAAAAAAAATTAAAAACAGAAAATGAGAAAACAACAAACCAAATTTACATACTTTTCTTTTCGTTAATTTTTTGGAAGAACATGTTCATGTTCTTTGTCATCTTTCCCAGAACATGATTTTACATGTTCTTTGGAAGAACTTGTTTTATTTTCTTTTCTTTGTCTTTCTTGTATTTTCTTTACAACCAAACACACTAAAATTCAAAACACAAACTCAGATTTAAGAACACAAACCCAGAAATTAAAAAAAAAAAAACCCAACAAACCCTTCACTCTATCCATCACTCTCTCTCTCTCTCACACACACACACACACAGAGCTTCTGAAAATGGCTTCCAGTTCCTTTGTCTTTCTCACTGCCACATTTCTTATCCTGTGCACCCTCACCAAAGCCACGAAACCAGGCCGCCGAGACTCGACTGATGAGGACGATGACGAGATGAGGTGGCCGAGGAGTCGTTTCGTGGTCGGGATGGCGTCGTTGCTCCATACCCAGACACCCATGGCCAGAGACTCCAAGCTCCATGGCCGAAGAAGCCGAGACTCCATAGGCCCATGGCCGAAGACTCCAAGCTCTACCTCTCATGACCACGAGCCGCCGAGACTCGATTGATGAGGACGATGACGAGATGAGGTGGTCGAGGAGTCGTTTCGTGGTCGGGGATGGCGTCGTTGCTCCATACCCAGAGACCCATGGCCGGAGACAGCAAGCTCCAAACCCAGATCTCTTTCCCTCCAAACTCTTTCTTTCATAAATCTCTCTCTCTCTCTCTCTCTCTCTCTAAAACCAGAAGAGAAAGAGCCTCTCTGTTCTTCTTCGTTGCTTCTATCAGGTAAGCTTTTTTTCTCTAAGATTCAAGTTTAATCTCTTTTTCTTCATCGTTTTCGTCACTTTGATCTATATCTGAAGTTTTGATCTAATTAATTTTTTTTTTTTAGTTAAAATTAATAAATTAATTTTTTTTAATTTAGGTGCTGACGTGGCATTTTTTAATGTCAAATAATATTTTTATTATTATTTTAATGGCCACGTCATCTTCCGTTTGCCACCTGTGCAATTTCCGTTTCTAATGTAACGGCAGGGACAAAAAGGAAACGCGTTTTCCAGGATAGGGACTAAAAGCGGTAAAAAAAAAATTTAGGGACCAAAATAGAAATCGCGTGAAAATGTAGGGACGAAAATGTGCTTTTCGCCTAAATTTTACAAAATATTTAAGTGTTAATTTAGTAAAATAAAATTCATAGTAGCACTTATGCATGGGACTACTGATAGGGTATTTGTTGAAAAGTGAATTTAGGAATTAGGCATATGAACTTTCTTGAAGCATGTTTTAAATTTGAGCGCATCTATGAAGTTTTCCTTCATAAAAAGTAGAGATATTTGAGGTGTGCATGGCGGCTGGTGCAGTGCACGGTGGCTGGCGTGAGGCCCTTAGCTTGGAGTTTGGACCAGAAATTTGAGCCACCACATCCACATGGGGATTGTGGGGTTGCCAGAGAATATTGGAAGGACTAGAAAGCGACCGCGGAATGAAGACACCTGATCTGCACGGAATTGAGAGTTAATGAGAACCGTGAAGTTTTGTTGGGATGGGAGTGGGAGTGGGACCCAAAATTGTCGTTTTAACTTTTAAAAGGAAGGAGCCATATGTGATTTCATGGACAGTTGTACCCCAACGTTACTCAACCATTGATTCAAAAGTCAAAATAGACAAATAAAAAAACACATGCATACATTCATTTATTTAATGATGTCACCATGATTTTTAGATGGATTTTACTAATGTGTGTTTTTAGGGCATACATTAATTTTTATTTTTAGATTTTTTTTTTTTTTGAGAATTGAAAAAGTAATAACAGTTTTTTCAATTTCAGAAAAAATATTTCCAAAAATAGAAAGTTAAGGGCACACATTAACCAGACCATTTTTAGATTCGGATAATTCACAAAACCGGTAAGAGAAAAAATTTAAAGTTTTTAAAGTCAAACTTGAACAATGATAATGTCATAATTACTTTATTAATTAATTTAATAAATACAAATATAGATATTAAATTTTTAAAATTAGCATACTTGACTAATATATATATATATATATATTAAATGATTTTCAAGCATATTTTAAATAAGAAAGTTAATAAAAAAATAATAATAAAGCATGAAAAAAATACTTTAAAAGTTATAATTGATTTTTGAAGTATAAAAGTATGAATATATTTTGTAAGGACCCAGTTTGGATTGACCCTGGGTGATGGGTTTTCAGCCCAATAAGCCCAAACAATACATTTATAGAGAGTGGGTGAAAAGTTTAAGTGCTGGCCATCGATCACCAAGCATGAACTTTTTATTATAAAAAGTGTTAAGAGTTTCTTTACAAATGGGGGGATGCTCCTCGGCCTGTGGCCGAGGAGGCCTTATTGTTCTCCCTTTTTCTCCCCCCCCTCTTTACATTACTAGCTTTTCTTTTATAGTTTTTATCTTCCTATCCCCTCTTTCCATCTGTTGATCATCTATTTGTCTTTCTCTCTGGCCGTCCGTCCCATCAGAGGCCTTATCGGTACTCAAGTGGTTCACTCTGATCAAAGTTATCCTGCCAAGGGTTACCTCCCCATTAATGCGGCCAGGGGGGTTAGTTGAATGCATTAAATGTGAGAGTGACAGCTTACTTTGGGGTTAGTCTCTCCTCAAAATTACCTTCGTCAGGCCGAGGACAAGGTGGTCCTCGGTGTGGATTGGGAAGGAAAGGCTTTCCCTCACCTTAGCCCTGAATAGCCTGTGCTCCTCGACCTGGGCCTTGGGCTTGCTACATGATGGGCCGAGGCTATCAGGCCCATGGGCCCCACAATAGCCCCTCAAAACTCTGCTGCACGTTCCCTCGAACGGGGAGGAGGGTTTTGATACCTGCGGATCCATTGGACGAATTGCCCCACTTCGGTTTATACTGAGGCTAGCGGCTTTTTGACTGCTCGATGTGCATTTTTAGCGTTTCAAAACTTAATGGGCGCCCACCTTAAATTTTGGCGGCACCACGTTTCCCACTTTCAACGGCATGATCTTTTGCTTTTATGAGCAAGCGGTTACATTTAGGGAACCTAAGGGGGAGTATAAATACCTGTTTGAACCGCCTGGTTTCATCATTTTCGCGCTTACAATTATTGATGCATATAGTTCGAATCTGGTTCGACTTGCACATTATCTAAAGAGTATCGTCACATTTCTGTAAGTCTTCTTTTTCTAGCGACCCCAAATTTCCTTGATTTCACTCTTCCTTTTCTCTTTTGGAACTTTTAGTTATCTTTGGGGAATGGGTAAGTTTAGGAAGTTGGTCGAGTCCGATGAGATGATGAACAAATTCATTGTTGACTATGGANTGACTCCAAGCTCTACCTCTCATGACCACGAGCCGCCGAGACTCGATTGATGAGGACGATGACGAGATGAGGTGGTCGAGGAGTCGTTTCGTGGTCGGGGATGGCGTCGTTGCTCCATACCCAGAGACCCATGGCCGGAGACAGCAAGCTCCAAACCCAGATCTCTTTCCCTCCAAACTCTTTCTTTCATAAATCTCTCTCTCTCTCTCTCTCTCTCTCTAAAACCAGAAGAGAAAGAGCCTCTCTGTTCTTCTTCGTTGCTTCTATCAGGTAAGCTTTTTTTCTCTAAGATTCAAGTTTAATCTCTTTTTCTTCATCGTTTTCGTCACTTTGATCTATATCTGAAGTTTTGATCTAATTAATTTTTTTTTCTTTAGTTAAAATTAATAAATTAATTTTTTTTAATTTAGGTGCTGACGTGGCATTTTTTAATGTCAAATAATATTTTTTATTATTATTTTAATGGCCACGTCATCTTCCGTTTGCCACCTGTGCAATTTCCGTTTCTAATGTAACGGCAGGGACAAAAAGGAAACGCGTTTTCCAGGATAGGGACTAAAAGCGGTAAAAAAAAAATTTAGGGACCAAAATAGAAATCGCGTGAAAATGTAGGGACGAAAATGTGCTTTTCGCCTAAATTTTACAAAATATTTAAGTGTTAATTTAGTAAAATAAAATTCATAGTAGCACTTATGCATGGGACTACTGATAGGGTATTTGTTGAAAAGTGAATTTAGGAATTAGGCATATGAACTTTCTTGAAGCATGTTTTAAATTTGAGCGCATCTATGAAGTTTTCCTTCATAAAAAGTAGAGATATTTGAGGTGTGCATGGCGGCTGGTGCAGTGCACGGTGGCTGGCGTGAGGCCCTTAGCTTGGAGTTTGGACCAGAAATTTGAGCCACCACATCCACATGGGGATTGTGGGGTTGCCAGAGAATATTGGAAGGACTAGAAAGCGACCGCGGAATGAAGACACCTGATCTGCACGGAATTGAGAGTTAATGAGAACCGTGAAGTTTTGTTGGGATGGGAGTGGGAGTGGGACCCAAAATTGTCGTTTTAACTTTTAAAAGGAAGGAGCCATATGTGATTTCATGGACAGTTGTACCCCAACGTTACTCAACCATTGATTCAAAAGTCAAAATAGACAAATAAAAAAACACATGCATACATTCATTTATTTAATGATGTCACCATGATTTTTAGATGGATTTTACTAATGTGTGTTTTTAGGGCATACATTAATTTTTATTTTTAGATTTTTTTTTTTTTTGAGAATTGAAAAAGTAATAACAGTTTTTTCAATTTCAGAAAAAATATTTCCAAAAATAGAAAGTTAAGGGCACACATTAACCAGACCATTTTTAGATTCGGATAATTCACAAAACCGGTAAGAGAAAAAATTTAAAGTTTTTAAAGTCAAACTTGAACAATGATAATGTCATAATTACTTTATTAATTAATTTAATAAATACAAATATAGATATTAAATTTTTAAAATTAGCATACTTGACTAATATATATATATATATATATTAAATGATTTTCAAGCATATTTTAAATAAGAAAGTTAATAAAAAAATAATAATAAAGCATGAAAAAAATACTTTAAAAGTTATAATTGATTTTTGAAGTATAAAAGTATGAATATATTTTGTAAGGACCCAGTTTGGATTGACCCTGGGTGATGGGTTTTCAGCCCAATAAGCCCAAACAATACATTTATAGAGAGTGGGTGAAAAGTTTAAGTGCTGGCCATCGATCACCAAGCATGAACTTTTTATTATAAAAAGTGTTAAGAGTTTCTTTACAAATGGGGGGATGCTCCTCGGCCTGTGGCCGAGGAGGCCTTATTGTTCTCCCTTTTTTCTCCCCCCCCCTCTTTACATTACTAGCTTTTCTTTTATAGTTTTTATCTTCCTATCCCCTCTTTCCATCTGTTGATCATCTATTTGTCTTTCTCTCTGGCCGTCCGTCCCATCAGAGGCCTTATCGGTACTCAAGTGGTTCACTCTGATCAAAGTTATCCTGCCAAGGGGTTACCTCCCCATTAATGCGGCCAGGGGGGTTAGTTGAATGCCCAGGTATAATGGTGTGCGTAGTTTTACCATAGTTTGGGTCCGAGGACCATGCAATACCTTGGCTCTGTCTACCACTTCAATTTTTACTGTAAGTATCTAGTTTCCCCATAGGTTTGGGTCCGAGGACCATGCAATACCTTGGTTCTGTCTAGTACCCAGGTATAATGGTGTGCGTAGTTTTACCATAGGTTGGGTCCGAGGACCATGCAATACCTTGGCTCTGTCTACCACTTCAATTTTTACTGTAAGTATCTAGTTTCCCCATAGGTTTGGGTCCGAGGACCATGCAATACCTTGGTTCTGTCTAGTACCCAGGTATAATGGTGTGCGTAGTTTTACCATAGGTTTGGGTCCGAGGACCATGCAATACCTTGGTTCTGTCTACCACTTCAACTTTTCTTTAAGTATTAGATATAATGGTGTGCGTAGTCTTACCATAGGCTTGGGTCCGAGGACCATGCAATATCTTGGTTCTGTCTACCACTTCAATTTTTATTGTAAGTATCTAGTTCCCCATAGGTTTAGGTCCGAGGACCATGCAATACCTTGGTTCTGTCTAGTACCCAGGTATAATGGTGTGCGTAGTTTTACCATAGGTTGGGTCCGAGGACCATGCAATACCTTGGCTCTGTCTACCACTTAACTTTTTGTAAATAGAGGTTTGTCCTCAGATCGCGTTACTGGAGATGATTACCCTTTGCGTCAAATTATGATCTTTACACGTGGCATTGATCTCGCCTCCAACCCGTGGCCCCATCTTTTTCATTTATGAAACGCCTTTGTCTGTTCGTATTCCGCGCTTGACGCTCCGGTGCGCGAAATGCGCCTTCATTAATGTCCTCGTAAATTGACACGAGTCCTACCGTCCGTGGCCTCCTTGGAAATTGGCGACTTCATTACTGACCCAGCTGGTAATATTCTTTTCGAACTCTGCATGAATAATTCTCACCAAACCCCCATCCCCTATATAAAGCAAGGAGGTGTTCCTCCGCAACCCATGAACCTTTCAACACAAACAGAACAAAACACTTCTTCCAACCTCCCATGCCCTTTCAACAACCCCGCCGGAATTGCTCCCGAGACCGACAAAACCGGTATGGCCGCAGCCCCCACTGGGGTTTCGGTGCGGCAGAGTCTAGGCGTAACCCTGATGGTGCCCTTCGAGGTATCCCAGAGGGATGTTGCTAGAGAACCTAACATCCTTCCTCGGAGCACACCCCCGACGAGGAAGGCGTGCGAATTCACCTCATGGGCGGTGCTCGAGTGTTGCCGTCTCCAACGGCCAACACTTGAGAGGAACGGAGAGAATCGAGGGAACATCATGGGGGAGGGTATCCCGGAGCCCCTGCCTCTGCTTCTCTCTTTGTTCTAGCTCCGCCTAGCCGAGGAGGGAGTGGTTGGGGGCCTGAGAGCATGATTGCCTTCACCTCCTCCGCCGCGTGTCAAGCTCTCCCATTCTCTTGGTGCCAAATAAAAGCACGAGTTGACACTTCCCTCCGGCTAGCTTCTCCTTAGGGCGGCTCCACTTGGGCCTCTGATTGTAGGAATAGCAGGTGGCTATTAGCTTGTAAATTTGCTTGTAGACAGGCCTACCTGAGCCTCTGATTGTAATATGTAATTTTTCTATGCATGAAATAATAATATCAAGATCTTTCTTTGTTTGTTTCGTTTTTTTTTTTTTTTTACTGCCAAATCTTCCATATACTTTTTTTTTTAACTTACTGTAAAACGAATATTCAGAACTTATAATACTTATCTTTTCAACCTAATGTAAAACGAACACTCAGAACTTAGAACACTTACCTGGTGCGCCGGCCAGCACCCTAACCTTCCCACAACGGCGCCAATTGTAAGGACCCAGTTTGGATTGACCCTGGGTGATGGGTTTTCAGCCCAATAAGCCCAAACAATACATTTATAGAGAGTGGGTGAAAAGTTTAGGTGCTGGCCATCGATCACCAAGCATGAACTTTTTATTATAAAAAGTGTTAAGAGTTTCTTTACAAATGGGGGGATGCTCCTCGGCCTGTGGCCGAGGAGGCCTTATTGTTCTCCCTTTTTTCTCCCCCCTCTTTACATTACTAGCTTTTCTTTTATAGTTTTTATCTTCCTATCCCCTCTTTCCATCTGTTGATCATCTATTTGCCTTTCTCTCTGGCCGTCCGTCCCATCAGAGGCCTTATCGGTACTCAAGTGGTTCACTCTGATCAAAGTTATCCTGCCAAGGGGTTACCTCCCCATTAATGCGGCCAGGGGGGTTAGTTGAATGCATTAAATGTGAGAGTGACAGCTTACTTTGGGGTTAGTCTCTCCTCAAAATTACCTTCGTCAGGCCGAGGACAAGGTGGTCCTCGGTGTGGATTGGGAAGGAAAGGCTTTCCCTCACCTTAGCCCTGAATAGCCTGTGCTCCTCGGCCTGGGCCTTGGGCTTGCTACATGATGGGCCGAGGCTATCAGGCCCATGGGCCCCACAAT
>NW_027070253.1:114068-125823 GCF_002906115.3 Quercus suber
TGCCAAGGGGTTACCTCCCCATTAATGCGGCCAGGGGGGTTAGTTGAATGCATTAAATGTGAGAGTGACAGCTTACTTTGGGGTTAGTCTCTCCTCAAAATTACCTTCGTCAGGCCGAGGACAAGGTGGTCCTCGGTGTGGATTGGGAAGGAAAGGCTTTCCCTCACCTTAGCCCTGAATAGCCTGTGCTCCTCGACCTGGGCCTTGGGCTTGCTACATGATGGGCCGAGGCTATCAGGCCCATGGGCCCCACAATAGCCCCTCAAAACTCTGCTGCACGTTCCCTCGAACGGGGAGGAGGGTTTTGATACCTGCGGATCCATTGGACGAATTGCCCCACTTCGGTTTATACTGAGGCTAGCGGCTTTTTGACTGCTCGATGTGCATTTTTAGCGTTTCAAAACTTAATGGGCGCCCACCTTAAATTTTGGCGGCACCACGTTTCCCACTTTCAACGGCATGATCTTTTGCTTTTATGAGCAAGCGGTTACATTTAGGGAACCTAAGGGGGAGTATAAATACCTGTTTGAACCGCCTGGTTTCATCATTTTCGCGCTTACAATTATTGATGCATATAGTTCGAATCTGGTTCGACTTGCACATTATCTAAAGAGTATCGTCACATTTCTGTAAGTCTTCTTTTTCTAGCGACCCCAAATTTCCTTGATTTCACTCTTCCTTTTCTCTTTTGGAACTTTTAGTTATCTTTGGGGAATGGGTAAGTTTAGGAAGTTGGTCGAGTCCGATGAGATGATGAACAAATTCATTGTTGACTATGGAATACCCAATAATGTGAATTTAAAGTACTGTGAAGACGTCCCATCAGAGGCCTTATCGGTACTCAAGTGGTTCACTCTGATCAAAGTTATCCTGCCAAGGGGTTACCTCCCCATTAATGCGGCCAGGGGGGTTAGTTGAATGCATTAAATGTGAGAGTGACAGCTTACTTTGGGGTTAGTCTCTCCTCAAAATTACCTTCGTCAGGCCGAGGACAAGGTGGTCCTCGGTGTGGATTGGGAAGGAAAGGCTTTCCCTCACCTTAGCCCTGAATAGCCTGTGCTCCTCGGCCTGGGCCTTGGGCTTGCTACATGATGGGCCGAGGCTATCAGGCCCATGGGCCCCACATATTTATATACTCCCTTTTAGAGATGGCTAATTAAAACATATAATATAATAAAATATTATGAATATTAGTTAAGTTTACTTCAAGTATATTTAGTTTCCACTTAGAGCATCAACACTCCAACATTGCCCAGTGATTAAAGTTTAACTTTAAAGCTAACCCATCTCAGCCAAAGTTCTAATCTCTATAAGTGCACTTTGTTCATTTTTTCTAATTTGTTAATTAGTTTCCACTCAGAGCATCAACACTCCAGCATAGCCTAGTGGTAAGAGTTTAACTTTAAAGCTATCCCATCTCAGCCTAAGTTCTAATCCCGATAAGTGCACTGACCATGATTGAACCCTACCGGTTCTATCTGAACCATATGATCCAACCGTGGATCAATCGATTCACGAGATCTCTTTGAAATCCGGTTCTACTTGCTTAAAAAACTGGATTTCAATTCGGTTTTCGGTTAACCTGGTTGGACTAGCCAATTCGGTCTGGGGCTGACAACCTTGAATGTCACCCGAAAATATAATTAATAATTTTTAAAAAACTATTAGTGATAATAATAATATTCATAATAAATGACATTGATGTTCATTTCACAATTGGAGCATTGTCACATTTTGGATCAATGAGCTTTATTCAACTAATCTGAATATAAAATTACATTTTTGTCTCTGAACTTTCATCACTCTCTTTACATCATCAAAGCATGATAAATAAATAAATAAATATTTATTTATATTTATATTTCTTTCCGTTATTTTTCTTCTTGTAAATCAAACAAGAATATTCTCTCTTTTTTTTCCATGTATATTTATTTATTTATATTTATATTGTATAGTCTTAGGTGAACATGCTTGGAAGTGTTTACATGTATCTGTAGATGAGTTACATAGTGTCAAGCTTTGCATAAAATGAAAGATAGAATATTGGAATTCTATGTGCAATCTCATTTTTTTTTTTTATCTCCTCAAAATGTTTTTTCTTCAAAAGTTTTTTTTTTTAATGGAAGAAATTTGTTTTAACAATTATTGCTCTTTATAAGGGGATTTTGTTTTTCATTCCATGTGTGTGTCATTCATATTTTGCATATGTTGTCACCTTGGTATCCATAGCACCTTGTTTAATTACATTCATGTTTGTATATGGATTCTTTGTGCCCTTTTGATCATCTTTATGTTTCCCTAGTGAAACTTTATAGCTTTTTGTGCCATTTGTCATTCATGATGGTTTTTGGAGATTCTACATGTCAGGGGGAGCAATACATGTCTTTGTAAAGGAGAGATGTGTTTTATTTACTTAGGGGGGAAGCATTATGTACTTTGGGGGTTTTGTGCCAATTTTTTATTGTTATACATATTCTAGAGCATTACTTGTTTATTATCTGCCATTGTTTTCCATATGATGCGTATAACATGTTTGTTAAGTGCTTTGAGGAAAAATAGGTTTGGAGCCAATAAAAACAGCTAATCCTAGTTCATGCTATGATTTCTCGAGACTGGTTGTTTTTAAATAGGCTAGTTTGTTTGAATGTGGGTTTATTCTTTGTAATTGAGTTATTAATGTATTGGACTTACTTCAGTACTTGAGGTTTTTATCGAGTTTTAATACGTCTTAAAGTTGTAATTGAAGATCAAGTTGAAAACACAAAGTTTGCTTAAGAAAAACTCAAGAAAAGTGCATTTTAGCATATACCTCGATAACTGGCTCGATACCTCTTGATAGTTATCTTGATACCTCCTCAACACCTCTCAATCTATTGAGAAACCTTCTACCTTCTCTATTCCTCCTCGATCTGTCAAGTTTTGTAGATGAGTAAAAATCAACAACGTGAAAAAACCCATAACTTGTTCATTTGAAATTTGAATTGAGATCGGTTTGAACTGTATTTAAAGGACATTATAAGCTATCTATTAGAAGGATTTTTATAGAGAGAAACACTCCATTTATGCGGCTAGGGTTTTTGTAATCAAGTTTTCTCTATTTCACCATACGTAAGGGTTTTAAAGAAAATCTGAAGATCTATTGTTGAAGAAGTTGAAGCCGATATAACCATCACAAACTTGTTGCTATGAAAAAAACCTTAAGATGGTTCTTGAAGTCAATTGGAGGTTCCAATTGTGATTGTGGATGGAGTGTTCATTTACTACAGAGTTTAAAGATTCTGAAGCCGTAGAAAGATTCTGCCGTAAGTTCATCTACTGAATTGTAGATTTTAGGGACAAAGATTTTGTATTAGATCTTAAACTTTTCTTTACTATAGTAAATTGCTTTTTGGGAAGGTTTCTCCCCTAGGTTTTTTATTGTGAAACTAGTTTGTTTCATTGGATTTCCTGGGACATCATATATTGCATAATATTGATGTTTGATTGTTTAGCCAATGCCTAGTCATAATAGATCTAAAAGCAATTACATCAGATGGTGGAAAGTTTTGCAAAATAGAAGAAGGTAGTCTTTTTACACATTTTGGCAAAAAAAAAAAAAAAAAAACCCCACATCAGTGGGTGTAAAATTGTGCATTTATACACAATTGCTACAGTAACCATGCATATATGCACGGTTATAGTAGCACTTGCATAAATATTTTATTAATTTTTTCTCTCTCTTTGTCTCTGTTGCTCTCACCTCACTCTTCCTCTCACCTCACTCTTCGTGATCAACATCACACCACTGCCACACGAAGAACTCGCCTGATCAACACACCATTGCTGCCGATCAACATCACACCACTGCCGCCGATCAACATCAAACCGCACGCCGCTTGATCAAATCGCCGCCAATCACTCTCCCCTCACTCTCCGTTTTTCTCATTTGATCAAGATCAAACCATTGCCGCCGATCAACTCGCTGATCAAGATCAAACCACTGCCGCTGATCAACATCAAACCACTACCGCACAAAGCCTGATCAAATCGTCGCCGGTCAACTCACTAATTTCTCGTTGTTTGATCAGTGGGTTTTGGGTTGGGTGGGTGATGATTTGGCTTTCGGATTGAGTGGGTTTCGGCCTAAATGGGTTTTTGATCTTGGGTTGGTTTTGATCTTGAATGATTTTTTGATCTTGGGTTGGTTTGATCTTGAGTGGTTTGCCAATGCCGATCGGGTAGTGATAATGATGGTGGTTGGTTTGAGAGGGAGAGAGAGGCAGTGAAGAAAATAAGTGAAAGAAAATAATAAAAAAAGGTAAAAAAATGAATATTTTATTTGAATAAAGGTGTATAACAGACAAATTGATGTGGATGTTTTGTAAAAATAGAAGTGTAGAATAAGAAATAAAAAAAGTAGGTTTTAAACGTGTAAAATGGAAATTTTTTTCCAGCAGTTGATGAAATTGCTCTAATTAACAAATTAGTTTTAAAACTTGTTAGTTCTATCAACCGAGATCTAAATTTTCCAAAATAAATGGTAGATAAAAAAGTGATATAAGTGATTAGAAGAAAGCCAATAAAAATCTATCAATTCAATTCAACTGTCATGTATGGAGCATTGGCCCTATGACATATTACATTGCAAACATTTTTAATTAGTCCATGGTCCATAATAGACTTGGTTCAGTTCTGATGCACTGAACCTAGCTAGTCTCCTCACAATCCAAACAGAAGGTTCTCATCCCACAATAGGACGCGCTCATTACGCCAGGAGTACTGCATATTCTCTTTGAAATCTATCTTAACATTCGTTTGGATTAGTCCACGCGTACAACTAAAGTGGATAATGAAAGGATAACTATATTGATAATGCGACCACACAGCACAAGTCTGAAAAATAAAAATAAGATATACAATCTTGTAGTTGAAAATATTAATATGAACATATAGTTTTGACTCAATTATTGTGCTAGCCATTCCTCTCCGGAATCGAGAAGTGAAGCCAAAGACTGAAGATTGGTAGCTACATTGGGTAGAAGTTGAACACAATCGCTAGTAGTCCAATCTTGCGGCAATTGTTGAGAGAGAATTAGAGGTTGTTCTGAAGTAGATGACAAATCATTTCTTCTAGTATCGTTATCGGAATAATTGGTTATGTCACACATATCTGGAAAGTCTGAGCTGAGAAGATCCGTCAAGCAAACTTCCTCCGTGTTGAAATTCATCATGAAATCCAACGAATTGAGATGATTATTATCATTATTATCTTCATATGTATCGGATTCCACAAGCTTATTATTTGTGGAAAGTTGACCAATATCCAATATTTGGTGTCCTGTCCCAACTGTCTCCAACTCCATGGAGCTAAAATAATGTTCATATTGGCTTGGCGGCTGTGGTGTGAGAAATACCTTAGAACATCTAATTGCTTTGGTCCGGATCACATGCGTGGATAAATTGCTCTGCTTTGATTCTTGCTTCAATTTATTTCCATAAGAATGCTTAGGAGTTTGAGCAGGGCATTGAGGGTCACCAACTCTTTTTCCTAAATTGGTGTTCCAATAGTTCTTTATTTCATTGTCTGTTCGCCCTGGAAGCCTCCCAGCTATTAGAGACCATCTAATTAAAAAAAAAATATACATATATTAGCTGTCTCATAAGTAACTTAATTTACTATATTGTCATGATACATGATTAAGTAAACAATGTATAACAGATTTATTTCAATTTTATAAAATTCTATCGCACTTATATATGTAATAAAGAAAATTGCAATATTGTTATATGATTGTTTATGTTATTAACCATATAATATATATAATTTTTCTTTGGCGAGAGAGAGAGAGAGAGATCTAAACCTGTTTCCCAAGAGCTTGTGAAGCCTAATGATGAGTTCTTCTTCATCCGGTGATATGTTACCTCTCTTAATGTCTGGTCTAAGATAATTCAACCAGCGAAGTCTGCAGCTCTTCCCACATCTTTTCAAACCTGCACAGAATTAACCATTTCATTTTTATGTGAGCTTCATATATAGAAAAACAAAGAGATCCCAAAAGAAGTCACATGCATGCATGTTTTTTTTGCTTTCTTATAAATACTAAAAGAAAATAAAGGAACTAGTCATTCACTCTCTTCAAGTCTTAAAATATTAATATATCTTACCTGCTCTTTTCGGAAGGTTCCTCCACTTACCGTCACCATGGATTCTAATGTATTCTGTGAGAATTTTATCTTCTTGAGCTGTCCAAGCACCTCTGTTCAACCCCTCCTTAGCACAACAAGCGCTTCTTCCCATTTGGCACTTCCTCTTCTTTCTTCTCCTCCCAACTCTCTCACTTTCTTCAATCTTGATGTTTCTCTGTGACTGTGATACTCTGTAAAGTTGTAATATTTGCTATTTCCTCTGCTCTAGGAAACCCCATACTTATACATATAGCTCACTTATGTCCTATTAAAATAATTTATCATTGTTTTTAGCATATCATAAAATTTTAATTTCTGCAGGACCATGTGTCTCATAGTCATAGCAAATGTGGTCCTCTTTCATTTAAACCAACGTGCCAAAATTTTTTGTACAGTGTTTTTTTTTTGGATAGAGTTATTAATTACTAGGTTCAATTTCTTTGGTGGATCTGCATCAAAACAAATAATATTCTTTGGTGGATCTAAAGACAATTTCCTTTTGCATGTCACAAAAAAAAAAAAAGACAATTTTGTGAAATGTGTATTGGGGACCACTTGTTTCGTGCGAACTTGTTTTGGGTTTTTTTTTTTTTTTTAATACATATATATATATATATATAACAGTAAAATTACCAATTATGTCTTCCAAACCGTGAAAAGATGAAAGCTTATGCACGAAGTAAGATATTTTAAAAACAAACCAATAATAGATTCGGAGACGTAATTTTCTTTGTTTATTGTGACTCCCTATTACGAGTTATTATAACCAATATACATGATAAAACTTGTTAGTTCATCAAAAGCGTGCTTGAAGATATTAATGGCCTTCTCGCTTGATGATTGATTGCAATACTAGCCAAAAAGAAAAAAAGAAAAAAAAGAAAAAGGAAATTAATCATCTATATTTGAAATGAAATGGGTCTATTTTGCGAATTAATATTACCTATTTAAAAGAGTATTTAGTGTTATATCATTTTAAATTGGCAAAAATACTATTTTTATTCTTACATTTTAGGGTCAAAATACTTGATGCTTATGTGTCAAATAAAATGATATTAAAAAAATTATAATTGGAATTTAAAGCAACTTTCACATTTAAATTGAAAAAAAAATTCTAAATTTTAAAGATAGAAAAGAAAATTTTTGGTAGGAACATTTTCTTGATTTTTCTTGGCAACCAAACATGAAAACACTTTCTTGATTTTTTTTTTTGTCTTAAATCCTTTAATTCCAAATACATTCTACAACATCTCACCTCTATACAATTGAGAAACATCCAAATAAAAAATAACCAAAAAGAAATTGAAACTTTCGAACACCAAAAAAAAAAATCTAGCAAATTTTGCCTAACAAGCAACAACTTTCTCAATATCCAAACAGAAAAATAAGAGAGAACAAACCCAAATGGAGAGGGTTCTCATCTCAAATTGGTGTCTTAGTGATGGCTCAAATCTAGTGGCTTTGATGAGGACAAATGCAACCAAATTTTTTACACAAAACCTAGATTATGAGGGTGACTTTTAAGGGCCCGTTTGGTTTAGAGCTAACTCAAACTCAGTTTTCAGTTTTCAGTTCTCATGACTCAAACTCAAAACTGATAACTCAATTCTCAAACTTCAGTTTCACTCAAAAATTGCAAATCACATGTTTGGGTTGAGTTCTCATTTACATATCTCTACCAGTTTTCTCCAAACCTGTGGACCCCACCACTAACAATACCCACTGTTGCTACCCGCGTCTCTCCATCTCTATCTCTCTATCTTCTCCCTCCCTTCAACCCACAGCCACTCACCGGCGTCGTCAACCACTACCAATCCACCACCACTAACCCAGCCACTAGCCACCATCAACCACTACAAACCGATCCACCACCACAAACCCAGAACCATCAACAAAACCCATTCATTAACAAAACCCAACAACCATCAACAAAACCCATTTATCAACCATTGACAAAATCGAAACTCATTCATCAAAATCAAAATAAAACCCATCGTGAATCACCAATCCCTCCTTCCTGAAGCCATATCGCCACCATTAGCATAAACAACCCAGCCACTCCAAGACCCCAACCCCACTGCCAGATCCTAATTCCACACTCAAATCACCAACTCTTTGGAACCACGAAGATAGAGCAAAAGTCTTGTTGCCGCCGAACCAAATCGTCAATTTGTTTCCCTTCCTCGCAACGGCGATCCACCTCCGTCAATTCTTGCTTGCCACCGTGACTACCACTATGCACACTCGCCAGCCCCAGTTGCAACGACCCACCATGAGCACCTTCCATCCCGGCCTTGCACCACCATGACCTTCACTTGTTCACTGTCGTTCTGCCGCAACTACCCATCGACCCGATCTCAAAGGTAACCCAGTACAACCCTCTGCGTTATCCACTTTCTTTAGCCCCAAAAAAAAAAAAAAAAACTCTCCAACCAACCCATTTTAGAAAGGTCTTGGCTCAGTCGGATTCGCCGGCGTCCCTTTTCTTTTCTCTTTTCTGGTCTTGCTCTCTCTTTGGGTCAGTGAGAAAGAGAGCTCTGGGTAAAAGAAAAAAAAAAAGATGAAGAAGGACTGAAGGAGAAGTGGAGAACAGGTTGGAGGGAGAGAAGTTATTTGATGGGATAAGTCAATTGGGTGGGCTCCACGAGGTCAAGAGATTTACGAAAATGCCACTGAACTCAAACTCAGTTTGACAGGTGAAAACAGAAAACAACATTTTGCTGTTTTCGGTTTTCATGTTTTTCACTCAACTCAAACTGAGTTTGAGTGATGAAAACTGAGGGAGGAAATCAAGCCAAACACTCTAGTATTCAGTGGGTCCCACATAATTTGAGTTTGAGTGATGAGAACTCAGTTTGAGTGATGAAAACAGGCTAATCCAAACGGGGCCTAAGTCTCTTTTACACCGAACCTTGAAATCCCAAAAATTCAAATCAAAACATCAACCCCTAGATCTACAATCAACCCCAAAACCCTTTTTTTCAAACCCTAATCACAACTAAACCCATACCCATATTCCAAAACCAAAGAGGAAACACAACACCCCAAAACCCCATTTTAAAATTTTTGTTTCTTGTTATTTTTTACATTTAAGGAAATTGTTCTAATTTTTTTAAATTTAATAATGTGGATTTTTTATGATTTCAAGGTGGATTTTTAAAGTACCAATTAAAAAAATTTATATTATTTTATTTGCCATGTGAGTTTTAAGTGTGCCAACTATACAAATTGCTTGTCTTGTACGTATTTTTCTTTAGTGAGTTGACAATAAAAATTAATTGACTACAAGTTGAAAATAATATGAACCAAATTGATTGTTATCAAAATGTAGGGACTAAAATAATATTTTTGCATTTAACATTTTAGGTGGCATGGTATTTTATACATTGTTAGATCCTAATATGAAGCTTTCTCCTTAAAAAAAAAAAAAAAAAAACCTTCCTTCCACATTGACATAGTATCTGCATTATGAGCAAATTTTAAAAGAGCATATGCAATTATATTGTGTCATATTTTAAATGTTTCATTTTATATTCTACTAATTACATTTTTGTCAAGTTCCATTTTGTCCATATATACATTTTTTTTTCCTTATAAAGTAATCAAAGTTTGAAAATGGAGGGAAAAAACTAATATCATACCCATAACATGTTGTAGTGGGTGGAAACTTTTTTTTTTGGAGATATTAGTGGGTGGAAACTTGAAAGTGAATACATACTAAAAATTGGGACAAAAGCTTTTTATTCTTTAGATTAGTATGCAAGAGATTATCATAGAGGGACAAAACTTTTCCTTACCATAAATTACTAGCAAAAAAAAAAAAAAAAAAAAAAAAAAACATTGGCTGAACAGCGTTTGATGGCAATTAATATCCTGAGTTAGGTTTGATTTTAATTTTGCCTAAGAAAACGGGAGCATGAGAACAGTCAAATTTACATCAGTTGAACTTATTGTTGCTGAAATTGAAAACAGAAAATGAAAAACAGAAATAATTTTTAAATATGTGAATAATGCTGTGTGACCTATTTTTAATTTTTTTTAATAAAGTAGATGTGGGTCCTGTAAACAGTACTGCTACAGTACCGCTACAGTTCCACTACTGTACTTTGTCGGTAAAATTTGACCTGCGTGAGACATAGCAGAAGCTTACAAAACTAAGTCTCAACACTCACCAATCGAATCGACCACCTTTAATTATTGCATTCATCTCTTCTCGAACTAACCTTCTCATCACCCGTTCTTGAAAGTTGGTTGTGGCACCCAACATTTTTCTGAAAGTAAAGTCTCTGACAAAAATGTCTATCAACATCTATGGGCCAACCTCAATGTGAACCGTCCATGTCTTGGTCATAGACATTTTGCACTTTTATTTATTTATTTATTTATATTTTTTATTCTGAATCATACTAACGAATACCAATTTGAGGAAAATTTTGACACAATTTTTATAAAAAATAAAAAAAGTTGTTAAAACATTAATTGTTTTTTTCTCTATACATTTTTTTTTAAATAAATTGTTAATCAATGTCCTAAGAACATCTGCTAATATTTCCTTTTTATTTTATGTCTCTAATAAACAAATAAAAGATCATCATTGATGATTGAACATCCATGACTTTAGTGTTTTTTTTTTTTAATATAAAATAGAATTTTTACTCTAGTCTAATTTAAGTGTATATGTATGTGAATTTTTCTCCTGGAGACTTGAATCCCCACACTTGCTCTCTATATCCCATAAGCACTTATATTTGTGGAGTGATCATTGCACTAAGAGTGTGCGATGGTATGACTTTTGTGTTTAGACCTAGCTTACTGTTCTTAAGTTTTTGTCTAATAACTTGTCAAGTTATCCCATATTATTGCATTGGATCAACTAGTTTTGTTTTAGTTTTATAACTATGATCTTCCAAAAATATCAGGTGATTATGTCACATATACCATGACGTGGCTAGCATGGCCTTGATTGAAGATATTCCCCGTAACAATATATAAAACTTAAAACCCTACAATTCTTAATTATTTTTTGGGTAAACTACATAAATGGTCCTTATTTTTTACACTATATTCTAATTATGTTAATTTAATACCTAATCTTTTAATGTAGTATCAACTTAATCTCTGCCGTTATCTTATAGGTTGAATAGTCTGACATGTTAAACGACCTATGTACGGCCCCCGCGTCATATCCTACATTGGGCCTTGGGCCCTGGCCTGGGTATATGGCCCATGAGGCCAATCCCTTTATACCCGGCAGCCCACCCCCGGGCCACGCGTACGGCAAGCCCGAGCCTTGCTTCTTCATCGTTTCTCGGCTACACCTTTCCATGGAGTAGATATTTGACTCACGGGAAGACCTGCACTGTACCTACCCGGCCTCGCCCCGGAGAGCCGCCGCTCCCGAGGACTATCGTGGAGGCAGGAACCAAGTTCCAATGCCACCCTCAAAATTTCCCATTCCTACCTGACCACCCACTTACGATCGATAATAGTGGACCGCCGGTCGCACTCGTTGGCAAGTAATTATGACCTCTCCACTAAACTATGGCCTATAAATGCAGGAAGTTTGGAGAAGAAGGGGGTTGGAAAAAAA